>NW_011948422.1:2366444-2404108 GCF_000503995.2 Ceratosolen solmsi marchali
AGGAGGGAGACACGACGCATGTAGTGAATGATCTCTCCCTCTCCGTTTCGTTCATTCTCACGTAACGCGTCATGACCTCCGTCGTCTTTGGAAGCATGAATGAAAATCGTTGACGTTCTGTCTCTCTCCATCTCTCTCGTCTGCGCGAGCCCTTACACGCACCGCCGTCTCCCTCTACTTTCCCCGTCCCTTCATGTCTTTAGTAGATCTTCAGCGAGTTTTTAAGCGCCACCAGTGGAGCAGCGCTTATTCGTTATTTTCTTTTACGACGATTAGCGGCGCTTTGTGTTGTTCATTTGACTCTGTAAAGTCGGCGGGGATGGAAATTATAATGTTGCTAATGTTATTAGGTTATATAGTTGGAAAATTATAGATTCTGATGACGAGATGACGAGATTAAAGTCCTGCTATTCTCGCAAAAAATTTATTTTAATAGTTATGATATAATTTTTTTTCCCAATAATGCAAAAATAACACTTAAGCACACACACGCGCGCGCATAGAAATATAGTTTTCTATTACATTTCAAAGAAAATTGCTAAAATATTATTTTTTTAATAATTAAATTTAATTAAAAAATGGCTATATTTATAAAAGGAAAATCATTTTTGCCATCTAAATTAGTTTTCAACGACTTGATTAATGAAACGCAAATTATGCATAAGTAATCTATAAATTTCTATAAATTAATTGGCTAAATGTTTATTTATAGATTCACCTATTTACCTTAACATTTAAACAAACTTTTATTACATTTCAATACATAAATATAAATTTTATCGATCTACGTACAATCAGTATGAGACGTTTTTAGTTTTAGATTATTTTATACGATTGATTGTGATAATGACTTATACATGATATTAAGAATAAAATTATTATGTAACTATGATCGATTAAGAAAAGATTTTGCGAAATTCATGTAAGAATATTATAGAATGAGACGTTTAAAACGTAGACATTTTGTAAGCATATTTGTTGCGTGCTCGCTTCCTCTCGAACAAACCGAATGCATAAATAATAAGATTAATTTACTTTTTGACTGCTCCATTTGTTTTCGTCTTCTTTCACTCTTTATATACAAAATATGTTATGAAATCGTAATACGCGTTAGAATAATTTCATAATTAAAAAAATTAATATACACGAGAAGAAGCTGTAAGACAGCAGAGTTTTCGTGTTGAGCGTATGGCTGGAATAAGATGACAGAAAAAAAGAGAGAAGTTTTACGTTATAAAGGAAGAAAGAAAGATATATATATATATATATATATATATATATATATATTAAAACAGAAGAGAAATCAAACGATATGAATAACACCAAGAGCTTCTGCATTTTCTCTCATTTCTCGTCTTCTTTTCTCTTGTCTTATGCGGCGCAATTGTGGCCGGAAAGATGATTCACTGGAAAGCCGTGAGAGCTAAGAAAAGCATCAAGTATATAAGACTACAAGAATGAGAGAAAGGGATAGAGAAAGAGAGAGAGAGAGAGAGAGAGAGAGAGAGAGAGATTGGTAGATAGATAGATAAATTGATATACATATACGTAGATAACTATGCAGAGATAGATAGATAGATATATAGATAGACAGGGAGAGAGAGAGAGAGAGAGAGAGAGAGCGAGTTCACAGTATCTATTGATTCACATATATGCGCCAATGAATTCCCAAGGCAAAATGGAGTCCGAAGAAAAGAGAGACAATGAGAAATTTTTTTAATCGGCACGCACACTATGCGATGGCACAAGTCACCGACAAGGCTGATGCTACGCTTGAAATCGAGCAAATACGATTGTATTCGGGTCACTAGCCTCCCAAAATTTATTGTCTATGCATCTATATTCCAAGCGTGTACGCTAAAAAGTAAACACGCACCTCGAACTATTAACATTTTTTGCTCCACTATTAATTTTAACTTATATCCATGTTTTCAACATAATAGACGAATACACATTCAAATCAAATAAGCTACAATCATTTTGTCCTCTACATGACAGTGTCTGCCAGTCTGACAATTTAGAACGGTGCACCATATTTATTATATTGAATTAAGAATTAACAACATATAAGCTGTATTTAACTTCATTATTTATAAGCGTGAAAAATTTATAAAATCACTTCTTTTTTCATATAATACATGAACATTCTCGCATAGTCAAACAATAAAATGATTAATATTATAATGCAGCAAATTGTTAATACTAAAATTTAGAAAATGTGTCCTTAAATGTGAATTTATATGCGAATGAGACTTAAATTATTCAACAAAAATCACTTAATTTCTTTAATAATTACATTAAAACTGCATTTATATATACAATTATATATATAAAATTTTTATTCTCACAAACAATGAATACCAAGAGCATTTACTTATTATATTCAATTACTAGATAACTTTACTATTAAAAACATTTGCTATTTAAACAAAACCTATTCGTCCATCGATTGATATTTATCTTTTAACATAAATAGATAGCCTTAACATAATTAAACTAACTCCTTAAAATGATTATGTAAAATATATTAATATTTTTTCTACAGATTCTTATATTAATTATATATAAATAAGAATAATAATCAATCGATTAATTGAAGATTCGGTTAATAATTAATGTTAATTCAAATTATAATAAATTAGACACTCAAATGCAAAAAAAAAATTAATTAAAGTTAATTGAAATTATAGAAGCACAGAATAATCCTTAATTAGAAATCTGTGCATCGGTATTGACTTGAGTATTAGAACTATGAACCTATTACGACAATCACAGTAACCCAATGTAACTAAACACTTTAACGAATCTAAACTCTATCAAATGCCACCATCTGTTTCCCTTAATTAGCATTTAAGTAATTGTCAATCAATAAATAAGTTCTATCCTCGCATTATTAAGCTTTTAATTGACGAGTACTTGAACAACGAAAAATTATTGTAATGTAAAGCAATGTGTAAAATTTAAACGAACACATATTATTAGAAATGTAATAAAAATAAAATTTATAGAATACATGATTAATTCATACTTAATTCAATAATTCATTGATTATTAAAAAATTACTAATTATTTATTTATTTAAATTAAAATTTTTTAAAATAATTTAAATATTAATAATAATAGGAAAACATACTAGTATAGGAGTAAATAATATAAAATTATATATATATATATATATATATATATATTGCTTCTATAGGTTACGTTTGACCACACCCTTCGTTTATATCATTTCTTAATTTCATGATATCGTCTCCATTTCTCAAGATATGTATAAATTATCGTCGACTTTTTCGAGTAAAAAAAAATTTATAAGAGACAAATAGCTTAGATTGTTTATAAATAAATTGCTTTATAAAAATAAACTACATAGAAAAATTAATGAAAATTGCACAAACGATATTTTTAATGTGGGGGTAATCGATAATAATTCATAAAAAGGTGGAAAGTTTATATGTACATTTGTCATTTGACATAATAGCATGCGTTGCATTATAAATTAGAAAGTTCTAAGAATGAAATCCATTCAGTACAATACAATTCATACTGTACTCATGAAATATAATTTCTTTCCTAAATAATAATCATATAAATGAATAAATTAAAATGAAAGACTTATTTCACTTAAAATCAATACAACAATGTTCGTGAAGATTTAATAAGAATGCTAATGGATTGCTTAACTATCTTACTGATGAAAATTAATTTAAATTATCTGTAAACACTTCGTTCCAACAGTGATTTGAGTTTTCAACCTTTTTATTAAACTAGAAAATATATTCTTTCGAAACTGTGGATTATATTTTCCACACGAAATATAACTTTTGAATTTAAGATTAGAAAGAAATTAATTGATATTTTGTTTTAATAAAATAGCATATATGTATATATAGTCTGAAGAATTAATTCCAAAACCTTTTTTGTCACTTTAGAAAATGCTACATGAAAAAAAAAAAAATCTTTGCCGTGATTTGAACTTTATCGATACAAGCCACCAAAAATAACTTCCGCAATAATTTCAACAAATAAATAAATTAGAAAAATATTAGCCATTACATTACCAACCATCAACCTTATATTTGCCTTAGTTCGGCGTCTCTTTCTTCGGTTATGGATATTTTTTTTATTAATGTTTCAATTGAAGTGTACGTTAATAAATCGAAAATTTGAACAAAAATTCTAAATTCATGTATCATTTTAAAGATTTAAGGTTTACAATTGCTTTTATTATATTTTGTACCATCATGAACGTTCTCAATATACGATTAATAATCGTAAGTTTCCGTTCTTAATTAAATTAACATATTTGACAATGTTACTACCATAATGGCTTAAACTTAGTGTCTCGATTATACTTTCTTTTTTGTATATGCTCATCTAACTTTCCATTCGTTTATCAAGAACTAAATTCCCAAGGATTTACAAATTGATACAAACTCTACTTTCATCTAGGGAAATATTTAATTCTATAAACGCACAATTTTCAGAGCCTTGGCAACGTTGCTTTTGCCATTTCTGCTGTAATTACGAAAATGTTAACTTTGAATGTAAACGCGTTATCGCTTCTTATTGAAGTTTAATCTAAGCTCGTTTGAACAGTGATACTTGCCAACCGTAATGTCGCAAAATAAATAATGGCATCCTCTTACATACGTTATCCACATATACAAAATAACTAACGTATTTAAAATAAAAAAAAAAAATTAACTTATGGTAGAACGAGAACTGCTTGCATTTGTAATGTCTCCCGGCTCTTTTATGCAT
This sequence comes from Ceratosolen solmsi marchali, assembly GCF_000503995.2. Taxonomy (NCBI): domain Eukaryota; kingdom Metazoa; phylum Arthropoda; class Insecta; order Hymenoptera; family Agaonidae; genus Ceratosolen; species Ceratosolen solmsi. Next base: position 2,371,209 of record NW_011948422.1, read on the forward strand.
CAGAATGTAAAATGTGTAAAATACAACCTATTTACTATGTAAAATTTATAGAAAAACGATACAGAGTATAAATAAAGTAATAAACTAAATACAGAATATATTTAATTCAAACAAAATGAAGAAAACCAATTAGATATAATACGTAGCTCGTCAATAATTATGATGAAATTAAAAGAGAAATAATTTCAATGAAATGATTATATTGCCTATTGTTTAATAATTAATTTATTCTGTAAAATTGACTGATTCGTAAAAAAATTCTTTTCTTAAACATATGTGAAAATAGAAATGACAAATTGCTTTATTTTTTTCATTATAAATATTGTTTTCTTTTTTTTTTTTTTTTTGCATTAACTTTTAGCGCAAATTTGATATTTTCAATAAATTTATAATATTCTAAGTCTATAATTAAAGTAATGTACTGATATAATAAATAACATTACTTCTTCTTATTGTTCTACATTACCAAATTCAATGCTAAAGTTTTGATTACATAACAGTGCAACTACACTTTATCAATTACTAATAGGAAAGGATCAAAATATTTGCCCTGATAATACCAAATCGGATTAAAATTTGAGGAGTTTATTTGGACGTTCGATTCAATTTTTGGTCACTTTTAAGCAAACGTGGCATTCACTTCATGATATACCTTTCCATTTGTCAGTGTCAATGTGAATTTAAAGTAAGAACCTATTTTATGTACTGGTAGTTTCAAGTATTTTCTACGTATTTAATCTCATATACTTCATTACCCTATCATGACTTTTTTTTTATCACTATATGCTACTGACTATCAAATCTAGGACGTTCAATGTCATTTGTTCTAATTTGGTTACACAAAAAATTATTCAGATATATATATATATATATATATATATATAATTATAACAATTTGTTATCAATTTAATAATTCAGTTTATATTTTATATGTTTGTTTCGTTTAGTAACGCATAATATTAACATTAAACAATACTAAAATCTCTTTTCGATTATTTCGAAATGTTAAATTGATTTCGATGAAATGCATATTTTTAATAGAAATTAATTCGCATTCATTCTTCTATCACTACGTGTAAATACGGTAATGACTTCGTTACGGCAGTACTATTTCTGTTATATATTTTTTTGGTTCTATCACTTGCTTCTATTGGGCTAACCCAGCACATTTTTTTTTTTTTTTAAATAAATACATGCTCGGGGACGATGACTTCCTTAATGCTTTCTATAACTTTTTTCGATTAATATAAGAAGCTGTACATTAAAAAAAAAAAAAAAAAAAAACAACATGAAATACCAATTGAATTCGCTTTATACCAAATAGATTTTAACAATAATAGAACTTTAAAAGGTATAGAAAATCCTGCCTAAATTTATCAAGGAATTTTATAATATATTTTTTCTCTAAACGTTTATTAATCCTACGAAAATTCGAATAGACGAGGTCATTTAATGTAACTTTCAATATTGAACAAAATATTTAATGCTTGTTCAAATGTAAAAGCAATAATACCTGGCAATTCCTGAAAATGTCGAGCTATTTTACAACAATCAAATAGGAGTATATTCAACAATATTGGAATTAAAATTGTAAATTACAATGGAGTTACTCATTCGCAATTCTCCCCGGACGAAAGAACGTATCTCACCTCCTACCACCCTCCGATGCACATAGAGACAAGGGCGTAGGCGCGCTTGCGCTCGCGCACTCCAACACTCGCCCTCTCTTTCTCTCCTACGCCCTCCGAGTTGGCTGCGTCTCTCACTGAGTGCGAGCCTACGATCGGAGTAAGATCGCCCGCGCGTAATAGGAAGTGCGGGAAGCATACATGATTCACGATTAATCCCGTTTTTTTTTTATCGCGCGTTCCTGAGAAAATTCCGCACTCGAGACTCGCCTCGCAGGCTGTGCGAATCAATTGCCGGGAGAAATCGCTCCGATGAAAAATAAGAGTATACGATAGAGAACTCGATCCCGCCTAAGATAGCCAGGAGAGAGAGAGAGAGGGGAGAGAGAGAGAGAGAGAAAGAGACAGAGTGAGCGGGGGAGGGGGCAGAGGACAACTAGAGAACGAGACGGAGGAGGGTGTTGATAAAGAAGGAGGAAAGAAGAGAGTGGGTCGATAGATGTCAAGGAGAAAGGGCAAGAGACTTGGGCCGGGACACACTTATGCCACGGTTCGTCACCCTCGCACACCCATAAATGCGTGTGCGAGTCGCGAGAGCACGGGCTTTAATTTCCAAAAAATTTCATTTCTCCGAGGGTAACATTTCGCGGTCCAATTGCTTGATGAAATATATGCTTTTGTAATGATTCCATGCTCGATGTAGATGTGGGGCAAAACTTTTGCTATTTTCAAAATTATTCGCTTGCGAGCGAATCCGTTTAAGTTCCTAAATGGTTAAATAATACGACACAGAAATGAAAAGCAAAGTGGAAGTTACGAAACTCATTGCAGTTGTTTTAGACTCGTTTTATTTCATTAGCTTCTAACGACTCTTTATAATATTTACTTATTTTGCTTTATTAATTAATTAAACCTAAAACATCTGCCTTTGTTATAGCAGTGGTAATTATTATTAGTTTTTTTTTTACAGCTGCTTGGTAAAGCCAAGTGGATTAAATCACTGTCTAATGTATAAAATAAAGACTTTTTACGGATTTGAGAAATTTTGCTACCAAGTTTCGTAGTTAAGAAGAAATACACGTAAATAACTGCTCTCGTGCGGATGAATTTGTTGTTGTTATTGATGTTTTTTTTTTTTTTTTTTTAATATTACGTACATTTCGAAACGAAAACTCAACAGTTTTTATAAAATGTCGGGATAAAAAGTCGAGTGTGGCTACGTATAAAAATATTATTCGATAACTTGACGACCTAAGCTCACGTTAAAAGGCAAATGATTGATGTAACATAATCTGCCTTTCCTAAGCGCTTATGCTTTGTTACAGGAGCTTGAAAATTAGACTGTGCATGCGCACTTTGAGTTGCGACTCAGCGATTTTCCCGACCTGTCAATTATGGCCATTGAATCATCGTTCAATGATCAAGTCATTTCGATGATCGGCAACTCAGCATAAACGGATAATGAAGGCCCTGATCAATCGGCGATCCGATCGTGGAAACAAGAATTGCATAGCGCATAAGCGATTGTAATTACTCGGCGAAGCATTCTTTAATCTTCGATGTGAGTGGCGTGAAAAGTAATAAACTGAATTAAATTTGTTTTATAGATATTGCCGCGAGTCAGCTCGATTTAACTTCATATCAATTCGAAGTAATTCCGAAGATTTTAAAGCCTGATATAGCATATGGCTATAATTGATATTGATAACAATAACGGAACAATATAAACTTATATTACTATGCTAGATGTTCCTTAAGTTTAGGAAATTGAAGGAAACATTGCGTTGAGTTAGCGAAATAATAAGTAACGCACGCATATATAGAAATGAGAATAATGCTCACAACATTGTATTGACCTTTTAATTAGAGAAATAATGTTCTTTCGATAATAATTAATTATATTACAACAAGTAGGTCATCGACTTTAACGACATTATTTTTACTTCTGATAAATATTCATCTGAGCAAACTTAATAACATTATCGCTTTCGAAATACAATTAAAATCTTCGGAAAATTTAAGTGAAATATTTGATAGTTTTACATAATTAATTAACCTTCAAGTATTCGAAAATTCCATACCCATGTCACGTAATTATCATAAAAATGTTAATATAACAATAATCAATTGTTATCTTTAATACATTACATATTTGTGATAAATAATTATATTTTGAAGAAAATAATATTTTTGGCTTAATACTTAGAGCGACTCAACTTTAAATTAAATTTTACGATATTAAATTTACTTATTATCTGTGGTACAGTGAGAAAGTTAATTCGATGATGCTGTAACTAAATTCAACAAAATATTATCTAAATAAACTTTGAATAGATAGTTTAATTACTAAATTTTATTATATAATAAATTATATATAACAATATTATTATATAATCGAAAGTATTTAACATTATTTGAACAATCATCGTATATCGTCAATGTGAAAAAAAAAATTACGAAAAATTCATAGAATTTGTTCCAAAAATAATAATCAACTTATTGAATATATTATTTTATCAAGATTAAGAACCTACAAACATTGTAAACAATTCAACAAAAATGCAAGTGTTATGTATTATAAACATACTACATCAAAAGATGTTGTAGTTGTAGTTGTATTTATTTTAGAATAATATTTCACAGTATTTAACAAGTAGTTAGACCTGACGACTCCATACGGTTGAACATTAGTTATTAAAATAGTCTAACGCCGTGAAGAAAAAAGAAAGGAAAAGAAAATTACATATTTTTTCTTTTACCTAAAGCTAAAAGTCTTTTAAATATTTGAATAAATGGCAGCTAACTATTACGCTTTTAAAGAGGTCATTTCAGCATATTCACATAGATGAAATATCAGTTTATTCATAATGGATTGCAAAATACTGAATTAGAAAGAAATTTTAAAATGTAGAACTGAGAAGAGAAAAATGTTATATAGAAATAAATATTAAAAAATTTTTAAACTTTTATCACAGAAATATTTTTGTATAATTTTTTCTTTTAAATTCTCTAGACTTTTCACAGAACAATAAACACTACTGAATGAATAATAAAAATATCTACAAATTAAACATTATTGCTATCCGTTGAATTATTGTTATATTCGAATTGAAAATTTTTTGATATTCTCAATTGTTATTTCTAATCTTTTATTGCTTCTAAATTTTACTATTATCTTATGCTTTAGATTTTAAAACCATTACAATAGATTTTTTTAATGCTTTAACTGTCAATTGTAGAGAGAAAGTAAAAATCAAATTGTTACCCTTCTGAATTAGATTACCCTGCTTAGCCGAATTAAATTACATTCTTACTTCAATATTTGTAAATAAATTTTTTTTTATATTAGTTTATATATACTATAATTATAAAGAAATTATATAAATCACATTACCAATATACATTTATTTAAATAAAAAAATATTAACGGTATTTCTTAATAAGAAAGTAGCATTTTTTTATATAAATAATTGCTATTTGAATGTAATATTTATTTAATCATGAATTTATGAAATAATAAAGTTCCGTATGTCACCGAATATGCAAATATGATTATAAAAGAGCGATAATTATAATATTAAAATTTTCCAATCTTTCTATGGATATTTAATAAGTGATACTTCATATTCAAATACCAATCATCGAATATTTTATAAAACTGAATCGTTCTTAATTTTAACAATCGATAAGAACGTATCTCCTCATACAGCTTTGTATAATATATTTATATTAATATATAAATTAATTAATAATTGATTTTTTGTAAATGTTAGATTTAATTTTAAATAGTTAATTATTATATTTTAAAAAGTTAAAAGTGTGTGTTTCTAATTCGAGGAGAAAAGGTGAATGGTTATAAAGTGTTTTGCCTCTTAATAAATGGTAAATTGAATAAAAGAAATATAGAATGAGATAATAATTCATGCTAAAGTAATTCATAATATATAGATTTACGCAGAATTTTACAATTTTCTTCCTTTTCGTTTTCAAAATATCCATCATTTGTTCACAGATTTTTCCTCTGATTTGAACTGCAATTTTGTATTTAATCCGATAAATTGTCGACATATGTATCATTGAATATCGACATCTGAAGAAAATAACCTTTTGCTGCAATCGAAAGTAAAATAAGGTTCAGCCAACTTTTATCTTCTATACTTTAACTGAAGAATAGAAGGTGTAAAGGTAAGAGAGAGGCCGGCAATCGAGACAGAGAGAGAAAGGGGTCAACTTTACAAAGTCTTTGATGTAATGCCACACCACTGGAATACACACACACACGTACAAACTATTTCATATTTACATACTTAGTTGAACAATACTATAGAAAAATTGTGAAAAAAAAACTACATGAACATATATACATTTACGTAGTCGGATAGTCTACATGCAAATTATATTATTTTTTACACACAGATATAATGGAAGAAAGAAACAATCATGTTTGCGTATTTTTACAAGCTTTAACACAAATAAAAAATTTTCTTCCACTGTTTGTGCAATTTAGATTTTAAAAAAATTGTTCTTTTCACTAACGAATTTTCAGAATTTTTTGTTTGAATCACTAATGCTGAAAAGTTGTATTAGATCAAGTGCATTTATACATGATAATACAAGTTCAAAATTACAATTTGAATACATAGAGGTAAAAATAACCAAAAATTTTTAAATTATAAAGAGTGAAAAGAATTTTTACTACATTTATCCTTTAATAAATTTAAAATGTATGAAATACTTTCGAAATATCAGCCTTCTAAAAAATTCTTTTTCAACCGACATCTATTTATTTAAATAGATTCAATTATTTAAAATAAAAACTTTATAATATATTTTTTTAACATTGCCTCCTTATTATAATATAGTATTGAATCATTAACTGATTCGAAATAAATATAGGGCTTATCTAATTTCATTAGAAATTTTATGAAATTTCATAATGAAATACATTTTATACCTTCGTGATATTTATATATATAAAGCCCTTATATACTATGAAATCTCTAAAAAATAGTTTATAATAAATAATAATTGTAATTATCTTAGCTTAAGAACATGTGTCTCTTATTTTAATCGTAAGGAATCTTTTTTGTTTCGCTTATGTAAAATAATTTATTTAGTAAGCAAATTAAAAAAAAAATAAAAAAAATAAAAAGGAAGGTGATGCGATTTCGTAACTGCTTATATCTAATTATATGATCGGATTCAAATTATAGTATTATATTATATTTTATTTAATATTATATAAATTAAATAGGTATGTGATTTAGTAAGTAATTATAGTAATACATAATGACAGCTGATGCGGAATGAGATGTGAATAAAACATTTGAATCTAACTGCTTAAAATAAACACTAACTCTACTTAGGAGTTCTTCTACTGTTTTGAAAATTTAATTTAATTATTTAATAAAAATGTATGAAAGCAAATAACATAGCTACTAACAGAATCTAATCTACAACTAAAATTTTACTTTCATTATTATAAAATACGTATCTAAAACTTCAAATTCTTCATTATTCTGTATTGTACATAATAAAACGAAATAAAATTATCACAATACGTATGAAATATAAAATTTATAATGACGATTTTTATTATTATTATTATTATTGTTATTATTATTATTATTATTGTTATTGTGTATATATATAAATTGAAACTAATCAATGAACATTTTATCATAGAATATTTGGTATTAAACAATTTACGGCTATTTTAATTCGTTATAAATACATACAAACATATAATGAAAAGGTTATTCGTGACTGAAAACGTGTAATACATATAACAAAGAATAAGTTTATTTTGGAAAAATTTACTTCAAGTTGAACTACACAAACGGAGCCTTCATATTTTTATATTCCGTTTAATTAATATAAAAATCATAATTGCATAAAACATATGCGCGATATGTGTAAAACGTGCAAAATGCGGTATGAAAACTAAATAAATAAATACATGATATTTGAAAAAAATTTACGATTTCTAACTTGGACGTGTTAGTTTCGTACGTGCTCAGAGTATAATTAGTACGTCGACCGTTTGATTTATGCTTGTTGTATAAAAAAAGGAAATAGTGTGACATGCACTGACAAAAAATTGCATTATATATTCTGATTAAAAGGAAAAAATTAATTTGAATTACAAGAGGCGACACATTAAGAGAAATAATTGCCAATGTACATTTGTAAAATAAGTCACTAATGCGTTTAACACATTCAATTTAATAAAAATTAAAAAAATAGGTTATAAAAAAACTTAATAAATATAACTGCATTTAATGTTTTTTCGTTAATTTTTCTAATGATTTTTAATACGAACCAGAATAAATTAATACTATATCTATGAATTAATACCTCATAATTATTATCTAATTATTATCTAAAATATAAAAGTAAAATAACGAATCGTTTTATGCTTAAATAATAATAATGCTGTACTTAATTATCGAGCTTGGCAATTATTTAATTCTTTCAAAGAAAAACAATAAGATCGAAAAATTTATAGTGATTTGTATATGAAATTTATCTATCTGTAAATAAACAATACATTATGATCGTTTGGCAATAAAGAAAATTTTGTCGTCTAACAATACTAATTCGTTGTGTCGTCGGTGTCCTGAAACTCTGACTCTGTGCAATTTTTATGTTACAAATCCAATAAATACTATGAGTAAATCAGGATGGACATACGTAAATGCACGAATACGCAAATACCCATAATCGTTATAAATAATATCGTTTTTTCAAGCAGGTATGAAGAAAAATCGATGAGCAAATAATGAAACAAATGACATCGATCTTATTGTATTTGAAATTGTCATATTTGAATCACAGCAATCTCGATTATTATAACATGCCGAGGAAAAATCTCCTCAGTTTCCGTGGCTACATAACGGCATTATCTCCAAATTCAAATTAATCAAAATGGAAAGAGCCTCGGGGGGCCAATCACTGTTTCTCTCTTATCGTAATTCAATAAAGAATCACAGAGATATTATTGTGGGGATACAATTGGATCATCTATATATGGCGTATGAATTTATCTTCTCTCCTACAAGCATCTGAATCTCAACGATAGGAACTGAAAATGAAGCGCGGAATATTCGCATCAAAATTACATTACTCGCTTCGCGTTAACACCAGACTATGTGACCTACTACAACCACGTGTGAGCTCACACCACACGTACATCATCGAAGGCTAACGCGCGCGCGTCCGGTAATTAAAATGCCCATGCCTATGTATATAATATTCAACATATCTGCGGCAAGGACGACGGCATTCGGCTCTTCGATCCGCGCCTGTTTCTTCGTTTAGACACTCGCAACATTCGGATAATGGGAATAGAAGGCTGGGCGGGAGAGGTTTTATTGAAAGAAATGCAAGCGTCTCCGATGAATTGCTTGACTCGCTTTTCAAAGCTCCTAGCTCTTTCTCACCTCTTCGATAAAAGCCGTCTCGCTCGTGCTCCTCACCAAAGTCACGCGATTTCGAATAATCGCCGAACCGTCGGCTCGTTTACTCGGCAGCAGCATGGATCGATAATGGACTCGACTATGGCTCGGGATTCGGCTTGAAACAACGCGTGCGTATTTTTTTCGTGTGTTTAGCGTTGAATTTTCACGCGCTTTTGTCTTTTATTTTCATCGGCGGCTGGATAACAATGATAAATAAATGTGCATCGCCGTCACCGCCCCTTCATCCATTGGCTTTTTACCGAACGAAACACACATTTTGTCCGCACGATTGCTTAACATGTGCGCTAGGCTAAAGTAAATGAGATCGCATTTACATCGCATTAGGGCCTATCCTTGTTCATTAACGCTCATTTAAATATTCGATTAGTAAAGTAGATGCAAATAAAATTTGAATATTTTCCCAATAAACCGTACCATACAATGACGTATTGGAATATTCAAATGTCCAACTACTTTCATACGTGCGCATTCTATTCTGCATTCGAATGAAATTCTGCATTTGAAATTTATTTCTCCTGTTTAAATCATCGGCCACTGCCATATAACAATATTTTAGAATATAAAGGTACGCTGAAATAAAGTGCCAATCCACCAATATGCTAATATAAGAATAATTTCTTATTTTAGGAAAGTAATCGGTATGCAGAAGAATCGAGACGCAGCTTGAGTAAATATTTAATTACGAATTCTAAACTGAGCGCATGTACTTAGCCCAACAGTCGTGAAAACCTTTTTATTATTACAAAAAAAAAAAAAAAAAACCCCTAACACTCTAAATTAAATTTCGAATTGATTTATTCCATTGCAAATTTCATATTGATATTGACAAAACAGAATAAATGCAATATTTTAATGTAAAACTGTACGTTTTATGCATCGTGTTTTCTTCCCCATATTAAAATTTAAAATAATATATAAGTTAAGCTTGTTATATTTAAATGCTATTTCAAATTTTTCATTCGGATATTAATATTACAATGACATGCATCATCTCCCCCTTCAAAATGACGATCCTGTCTCGTTTCTTTAAACTACCAAGCAACGAATGTTTACAAGGATTCCAACGCATAATTATTATAGAATGAGCAGTCGAAACCACAGAAAGGATAATTCAAGCAACAAAAATATTTACAAAAATTGGCGGACGATTAATTATGTAAAGTCCAACGTAAAAATGCAATAAAATGCCCCTCACTCGCATTCCTCCGTCTTTATATTTTAATGTTTGTGTTTTTTAATTGTGTCGTTGCGTAACTTTACACGAGAATCTCAAAATAGTTACCATTCACACGCTTTCGCTCATAAAGTAAATCGATCAACTGATTTTAGAAAACAGTCGCGAGAACCTTACTACTTAATGATTAAGTTTTCCCCTTTAGCGGTTCTATCTAAGCAACTTGTGCGTGATTTCAACTCATGCATCTCAAACCGTCTGTTAAGTTTATTATTTAGCGAATTGAGAATTACTGTTGATTAATCAAGTTTTCAGAATATATAAGATCTAACTATTAACATCAATGAATTAATTTAAAATATATATTTCTCAGTTCTTATATATATACATGATTATATGTAGAAAGATATTTTTAAATACGTATTTATTAAAAAGGCTTTATTTTAATTTGAAAATAGGTTTATTAAGGCAAATAATTTTATTAATTAAGAATTTCATCTATATTGCCTATTATATTACACTCTATGTCAAATATAAGTTTATATTATATAAAATATTCTATAATACAAATAAACGAATATATTTTTATAACATAATAAAGTTCGTGAACTTTCAAATACAAAATCATATAATATCATGATATGACTTAATGTCATATAATACTTTAATACTCAATTTTGTGGTTTCATTCGCATAATAAGATTTAAATTATACAAACTATGCCAGTATAATGTCTTGTAATAATAAAATTTCAAGCATCATATTGACCTTTAAAAACAATAATAATTTACATAATAATTACAATTTTAACAATGAAGTAATTAAAAATATTTTATTATTAATCTAGTTGCAGCATTAAAAAAAACACTTAAATATTTCTTATAACAATTAAATGACGATGATTGATTATTATAATTAGTAAAACTCAATAAAATTGACCAAAATTAAATAAAAATGTAAAAAATGGTATGAACGACAATCATTGAAACGATTTTATTTTTTTTACATTTATATACCACAAAAATTTCATTCGCATAAAATTCTAAACCATAATTTTTTTTATTAGAAATATGCATGAAAACGGTTACGAACGAATTAAATGTTTTAAAATAACTTTTCCAATATCAAACAATCGACTATATTGGAAAATGAAGCAATAGTAAAATTTTTAAATACCATAATTTAAACATAATCATTTCATAAATGTCATACTTTGATTTTTCTAAAAAATTTATTTAAATTGTGAAAATATTATTATTTGTAAATATCATTTACAACACGGGACAATGATAATAAGTAATACATTATTATATATATATATATATTTTTTTTTTTATCACTATTAGGCATTGAAACATAACGTTATCGATTAGCAATCAAATGTGAGAAAGCTAAACGAATTATTAGATCAGCTTCGACGTAAAGTAATTTATATAAAAAAAAAACCTAAATTATTCATTTAAGCCCATTAAATGTAAAGTAATATGTCCATTTGAATGGAAATTAAATTAATTCCTTCGCACATAACAAATATTATTCAATTTTTTATAATATAAATAATATTTTTGCAAATAAGTCATTAGCGAAAATTTTTGAAAATCATACTCTATTTTCTCTATATTCAATTAGAGGATTTTAATAGACTTTTAATCAAATTTTCTGCGTGTTAACTGTAATAGGTCTGACTAGAGACCAGTCAGCCGAGCAATTTAATTTTCTACCGCTAAGTTTTTATCAATTTTTTTCTTTACGAAAATTACAAATAATATACTTTAATAAATTTAAGAAATTCTATTTTAGATAAAATTTCGATAATCTTTAACCTAAATACATGCCCAAGTAAACTAAGTTTGATTTCAACTGAAATTCCAAACGTTTAATTAACAAAGTCAAATTGGTAGGAACAATGTGTTTATTAATATGAATAGTATTTAAGAATAATTTAGAGCATATACTAAAAGAAAGAAATTTTGATTTTTATTGCGTTTATTATTGAACTTTGCGATAAAAGAAAGAAAAAAAAAAAAAAAAAAAAAAAAAAAAAAAAAAAGAGAAAGAAACGTTTCCATAAAACTATCCGAATAATTTATATATGTCAGATAACTAAATATAAAAAATATTAATACATACAGTAGTCTCGGGCAAGACTACATTTTTCTTACTTCTTTGCGATTTTAGTTTTTTTTACGCATCGATTCGATGAGAATAGACTGTGTATCGAGATGACGGTATGGTGCAAAGTAGTAACTGTTGTCATGTGATATTGCTCGAGCAAACGCACGATTACTTCTTTCTTCCTTTCGTACCCTCTTGTACACTTAGAGCATTTGTGCGCGAACGCGTGTTTATCTACATTTGCGTCGACTCGTTGCGTACATATAAACTGACACTTGCTCTCGCTATACCGTTGATTTTTAAGTATTCCGCTCTTTTATTAGCCAAATGTTTCTGCAAATCATTATTGGTAATTGATAATATAGGCGGTAATCGTTTAAAACTCAATCGCGTCCAGTGTTGGGTAGAATTTCTCAAACGCGCCAAGTAAACATCGCTTCTCGTGACCTCGCAGACGAAGGTAATGTATACATCGTAATTATGGAAATACTAGCAAAAACTTTAGTAGCTTGCTAAGAAAATATTATTATGTACGAAGAAATGCTATATTGATTATGAAGATATTGTTTAAATAATAATGATTCATTTTTTAAATATTTTTATTTAAGAGAATCCTAGACTCGGTTTACTGATTTTGCAGAAAGAAGTTAAGTATTTTTTTAAAAAATTATATAGAGTACCTACAGCATTGCCATTCTTAGGATAAACAATTTTTTTTTAAAGAAATATTTTCAATCGTTCTTTTGATTTGACTGTTAAGCATAAAATGAGATACATCAGTGTTTTTATTATATAAATTAAAGATCAATATTTATTTCATTGAACGAAATATTTTCATCAATTGGCTATTAATTTTATGTATTTTCCACGCGCAGTAGAAATAAAATTTTAATTTTTAATTTTTGTTTCTTAAAGAAAAACAAAAGATATATTGATTTATAATTTAGTAAAACAATAATAGATTATATAAATTTAGTAAAACAATAATATTCAGGAATATATTAAAATTATATTTGTTACCCATGAAATTTATGATAAAATATTATATGATATAAAATTTTACTACATTATCTAAATTATTTGTATCCAAATTGCAGTGATAAAATATATATAAAAATTTAATTTATATCTTTAGTCTTTAGCATTAAAAATATATTCAATTGTAAACATTCCGTCAGAAAAATTTTTTTAAGTAAATGTAATAATTCTTCGCGTTAAATTAAGAGAAAATATAAATAAAAGTGTAACTAAAAATAGAGAGTCTGTGTGCGTGTGTCGAGAGGAAGAGAAAAAGAGATAGAGAGAGAGAGAGAGAGAGAGAGAGAGAGAGGGACATATTATGGACGATGATACCACACTGTAATAAATTATTAATGAGATTATGGATTATGTTGCCTATTGTGTTATTGATTAAATTCTCGGTAAAATTATCAAATTTTGCACTAGACAACGTTAAACATTGACATTAAAATATGATTATCTCAGATGATAATGAATAATAGTATGAATTTTCATCCTATTTTACAAAATTATAAAAGAAAAAAAATGTATTACTAATTTTTTAGTTCTTACAACATCATGCGTGTAAGCTAATTTAAACAATACCTATTTAATCTAAATTTATTATGAAATTTTCATTTAAATAATCACTGTCCAGATACGTTTTTACATATATAGCTAGAAAAATACAAATATTGGCAATAGAACAGCTAATATATTGGGATGGACAATGATTAGTCCGTATTAGAGATGAAACAAGTATTCCATAATGTTGAGGCAATTATTTTCGTTTTTTTTTTGTTTTTTTTTTTTGCCCTGGTGTTTATATAGAATAATATTTATTATTTATAATTATATTCTATGACTTCAAATAGTTGCATACGTTAAAAATTTCATCGTTATTAATAATAATTATTCAATAATTTCTCTGTGCAGAATCAAAGCATTTAGAATTAATATTGAAATTTAATTTTTAAATGTTTTTGAATTTTTAATGATAATAAAATATTTAGTTGAGTAGTAATCTACTCTCATTTGATTTATTTTATGCAAAAGAGTTTTTAATAATTTCCATTAGATTTTTATTATAATTTAAATAAATTATAGATAAATAAATCAACATAATTATTGCATATAATATACTATAAATTCCCTGCTTCTAAAAAATTTATTTATAATATATATTTTAAAGTATTATTATATATCATCAAATCGTTATGATAAAACTATTTTGCTTCTTCGTTCCATATAAAAAATATTATTTTAAAGTCTACGCTTACTTAAAACATGTGTACTTTAATTAAAATATACATCTCTACTCATTTCTTTGGTATTTTATTATTATTAAATATAAATGCTAGTTTTTGTCTTTTTTTTTAAGAATTCCTGTCGTGTACATTTAAACTTTCATAAGCTTTATTATTTAATGAAATTAGACCTTAAATTTGATTAATTTTCAATTTAAACTATTAATTTTATAAAATTGAAAAGCAATATTTTCTACCTTGAAATATAATAATATAATAAAAGTATTAATTGATTTAGATATTTGAATTTTTCGAATATGAAAAAGCTACTTTCGCGCATTAAGTAAAAATGGATCGCTGTAGCGACTTTTATAAAATTCAAAAGTATTGAAAAATTATTATTGTACTAAAGTAGTGATAAAAATAATAATAATAATAACAACAATAAAATACACAATACAAGATAGATCTATAATTTTTATTTCATTAAAAAAAAATAAAATAAAAAAAACACTGATGAAAAGCTTTACAATAAAAATTGATATTCATAATGAATTTTTCATTAAATTCTTTTATACTTTACTATATATAACTTGTCTTGTTTTGATTATTTAAATTATAAAATTATTATTTACAAAACTTATATAAAATGTGAAAAAATACATTGTCCTTTTAATTGTTTTAACGAACACATGAAAAAAACGTATTTTATTCTCTCATGATTTCTGCATAACTTCAAAGTGAAGCGCCGATGCTGTAAATTTGGTTACTCGTAAATCTTATCGCATTACATCAATTGATTCGCCTTCCGTCATTTTCCAAAGTTTCACGCCCACAATTCGACGAACCGCTACAAAATCAATGCTAATCCAACTTTATAATCTACATTAATGATTAGCTAATAAAATAGATTAATAAAAATTCCAATTTGTATTGCAAGATGTTTTTTTTCTTTTCTTTTTTCTTTTTTTTTTTATGAAAGTAGTATTATATTACAAGCAAAATAAATAAATTTATAATGGAAATATAATTATGATTTATCGAAGATTTTTTTCTATTAATAGAAGCTAATGGTAAACAATTAGATCCGATAATAACTTAAGAATAATGTATATTGGCAGATTTTTATTAGATACACATGTATGTTTTTACTAAACTTAATATACCATTTAATATATCAATTAAAAGTAAATCTTTATTATTATTATTATTGTTATTATTATTATATATTATAAATATAAACCAAAGTTGAATAAACTGCACACGTAAAATATATAAATTTTATTTGATTGTTGAGTGTTTTGATATTTCATTTAATAATATTAGAATATAAACTACATTACTTGGACATTTGTTCTATTAAATTAAATTTTTACTCGATATAAAATTTTGGGTTTGTAAGCCTGAGAGTAATATTTTATTGAAGATATAAAAGCGACATTTATTTATCCTCTTACTTGTGACAGTGAACGTGTCAGCCGGAATATTAATTACAAAGTAAGTTGATAACGTTGATAATATATAATATTGATAATACAATATAAAAATGCCTAGTTAAGGAAACCAAAGAGTCATAAAGTGATTATTTTTTGTTTGCATTTGTCAAAAAGGAACTTTTCCTAGTTTGAAAGCTGTTTAGTTTGTATCGAAATTCTTAAAATTGTTGTCACTGGAAGAAAGGTAAAACGTCGCGCGTATTCATTGCACTGCAAATGAAAATTTTGTCTCTTTTCTTAAATATCATCGAATATTCGGAACCTAATAAATGATATGAATAAGATTAGAAATTAAAAAAATTTGTAATCACATAGCCAACCTTTAAAAAAGTGAGACAAACAATTTATAAGTCAAGAATGTTTGAAGCATCATCTTTGAAGTTTCAGTATTAGTGAAAAGACATCAACGTATTGTGAGGACCAACTTTATAATTTTCAATTTTTTTCCTTTTTTTTCTTTTTAAATTGTATATATATATATATATATATATATATATATTACTTTGAAAGACTAAGTAATTATTGTCATATTTCATAATTAGCTATGTTAATATTTCTATATGCTCAAATGTTGCAGATATACGATAGCAATGAAATTGGGTAAAAATAAACATCTCCATTTGGTTTCTATGTTTTACAATTGATTTTAAAATAATTTACTTTTTCGACACAATCGACCGCCAATTTTTCTTAACGCGATAGTCTTCGCTCATAAAATATCAAAGTCCAACGAACTTAATCTATCGCTTATACGATTAATAGTAGTTATAGCAGTGGGATGACATTGCAGTGAATACAAGAATCTTAAATATGAGCGATGCAGCAATTTTACATAAAGAGCTGAAAAAAATTAATTTTATTCTTAAATCTTTAACCCTTCGATGTGCCGTCTATTCAATAGATAATTATCGATAATATAAAATGTTAAGTAATAAAAATTAAGCTAGACAAGGAGTAAGAATATCACAATAATGAGCATCTAATGCCGAGGTTCTCCCAACTATCAATATTAGCGATTATTTATATAACATCAAAAGGCCCAATAGTGGGAAATATTATCTGCCGCGCATGAGAAATTTTAAGCGTATTCGACGTGCATTCGGTGACACTTTTTACTCCTGTGGAGGTTATTTTCATTCCAAGAAATTCAGGCGCGGGGCAAAGAGAAGGGCGAAGCGACAGGGAGCAGCGCGTCTATATTCGTAAGAGGCGCGGGCGCTTTATTTTTATTGAATAATGAAAAAAAAAGATCAAAGAGAGAGAGAGAGAGAGAGAGAGAGAGAGAGAGAGAGTGGGAGAGCATGGGACGGATGGGGGGAGGGGCGAGAGGGAAATTTGCAGAAACGGTACGTCTTAATAAATGATGCCGTAGGGGTAAGTGGGTAGGGGTTTTTTGGTGTTGGCGAGTAGCGGAGCGAGAACGGATGTAGAGAAGAGAGAGGGGCGGAGGAGGTGGAGGAAGAGGAGGGTGGAATATTTGGTGTAATCGACAAATCGAAAAGCGAGCCAAGGCGCGCGCACTCCACATTACCAAGCGACTATTAGGCAATGACCCTCCATTGCGGGTACATTTTACATAGAGGGTGTATCCATCACAAATTGTTCGTTATACCGCCCGTTTGTTTCATACGGAAAATTCTTTTTCCTATAGGCTGATACGGGCGAAGGGGGGAAGGGAATGAGTGATTAGATCGAGACGCATGGCGATGGATTGGCGGTTGGGGGGAGGGGGGTATATATATATATATATATATATATATATATATACGAGGGGAAGGGGACTAAAGAGATTGAATTTGCTCATTTCTTTTTCTGCGATTTGACGTGGTGATGGATTTAATTTGATGGGCGCATGTAAGAATCCAACGACTGTCGGCTGGTACGTATGGATATAGTGGAGGAGTGCATTTTAAAAAACCTACGAAACTTATATGAAGCGCATCGGCACTATTAACATTTGTATTATAGTTGAGATATCGAACGAAATTTTTTTTCTTCATGCGCTTTCATGATTTTGAATTATTTGACTTTGATGATGAGCGATGACCGAATCGTAAAGTAACATTTTCGAATAACGATCGAGGCTCTAATGCTCTACTACAAATTATTGTGCATCAAAATGGCAAAGTACTGCGACTAACTATTCGTCGTTTAAATTCAATCGCTTATTTATGATTGTTATGTGCCCGATTGATGAAAATGCATTGGTTATCCACTGTACATTCAATAGTTATGTTTAAAATATTCTGGGAAACGACATATATAATTCAAACGAAGTGATGAATTTCCTGATGCAATTTCATAGTTCCAAATAAGTTGATTATAATGATTTTATGACTTTAAAATACTGCGGTCTATCCTTAGCCCAGTAGCAGATGTCGATATTTCATATATAAAATTATACATTCAACGTTACCATCGAGTTAAAGGAAATGATGGAAATGATCAATGCAAGTATTATGAATTTTACAATAAAATGAAATCTCGTGAAGAATTTCAATTGATGGGAAAGAAAATTATTATTATTTCGCTGATTAAAATAGAAATATATTTAAGAATTTCGTTCGTCTAGAAATTCTTGCTATGGCAATTCTTGAAAAAAGTGAGCTACGACCAGCTTTCATTTCCAAACACCTCAATCTGTCAGAATATATTTTGCCGGAATGATAGCAATGATATCGTCGAACCCCATATAAAATTCTGTGATATTACAAATGAAATTGTAATAAATATTGAAAATCATTTCATCTTTTTCAATGAATTTCTAAACATAATTCGTACGAATTGCCATCTACGTCACTGGTGACCAGTGAATCAATTGATGACTGAATAACTGGCACAGCTCAACATACGGTAATACCCTCTTTCTCTCTCCTTGTTTGATGTTTTTTATTTTAATCGACTCACTTTGGCAAGCACGTAATACAGTCAACAGTCCGCCCAGCGCTTTTTCACACGAATAGATCAATTTTAAAAATAAAAGCTCCCGCCGTTGATCGTTCTTGCGCACGCGTATGTGCGTGCGTGACTTTATATCAAACTGCACGTTCGGTAAAAATGACGAAGGGCAGGCGAAGAGAGGCGTTTGAAAGTGGCACAGTAAGAAAGAAAAGGGAAAAAGGGAGTCGGAGCGCCAATGAGGGGAACATTGAAGGAGAAAAAGATATATATATATATATATATATATATATACACATTATTCGCGTTAAAACTTTATTGTAATTTAAAATCTAAAACTATCTATTCTAAACCCTCGGTTGATACTAAACTCGAGTTTCTTTTAACTAAGTACGTATTTCTATAATCAATATAATTTTTATATAGTTTCACTGACACATTAATGAAGCATTTATACTATATGTTCGAGACACAATGATACTTAAATAAATTTATACTTATTGGAAGCCAGTATGAATTCAAGTTTTATACAGCAAAGACACTTTATTTTTATCTTTAGATAAAAATTTTAACTTTAATATAAAAGTATAAATTTGGAACTTTAAAGTGTTATGTTTTAGTACAAAGTTCATCATTATTTATCGCTTTAGAAATTTTATATTTTATATGACATACCACTACGTTACCCGGATCCACGCAAAATCATGCAAGTTAGCGAAATTCAAAGTGTATAAAGAAAACTATATAGTTGAAAACTTACAAACATGCATTTATACACTTCACAAATGCATTTTGTTTCGCATATTCGAGCTAAGTTACATAATCATGTAGATGATCCTCGGTATTCGAAACTATTAAGTTTTGCTTATCCGTATGTGTCGACGGTTGTGTGTGCGCGCGCGCGCCCGCGTATATAAAAATGTTGTCGAAAAAATAGGTAATTGAAAGGTTCTAAACTACGTTATAACGGATACCGGATACCTTTAATTGGCTGCTTCTTATACGTAAAATATAAGTATAAGTATAATTTTATTTAATACTAACAAAATAGAACTGCAAAATTATATAGAATAAATAATTATTAACTTTATTATTATTTAATGTTTTAAAGCAGCTTTGTTTATAAACATTAATGGCAATGTAAACGACCAATTTAGGAGTTAATTAAAATGTTTATGGCATTTGTAAATATATTTAAAATTACACTTAAATTAATTATTTCGCTGCGTAGATATTATTTATTATTTATATACAATATATATATATATATATATACTTTATCATAAAACAACAACAAAAACAAGAATAACAAGAATAAAAACAACAACAATAACAATAACAACAACAACATCAACAACAACAACAACAATAATAATAATTCTTCTTATTATTATTATTTCATAAAGTATTTTCATTTTCACTACTCAACAAGAAAGTGATTAAATAAATATCTAACTAAATAATAGTAATCGAGTATATTTTATTCGTTAATATAATAATTATAAATTTATAAATTCAAAGTTAATAATACACCAGTTAAGATGAAACGAATCAAGTAGTGAAAAAAAATTCTGGATAATTTTGGAAGATAAAAATATACATGGAACCAGAGTACAGTAGTTCCAAGAAAAACAAATGAAAGCGGAAGAGTAGAAACAAATGAGCTCCGGTCAATTAATACAGCTTCCAACCATAATTGGTTGTAGACTATTGGAATTTACAATCGTGGATAATAATCGAATGATAAAATTCGATGATAATTTCTCGATACTTTATTATGAACAACTATATTTATTTGCTGGCATAAAATATTTTTACAACATTTTTCGGCTATTTATGCAATGAAATCACTCTCAATAAACATTCATTATCTACCATTAAATGACTACGGTAATATACTTGAGATCGTGCAAGTATTAAATCTATAATCATTAATTTAATTTAATGAGCAATGACCGAATTTTCAAAGAATTCAATTTAACGAATGATAAAAGAATTAATAAATATAATATCATTGGCTAAAATCATCTGAATTAATACAAGTTGCAAATTGTCATTCGCATAAATGTACTTTTGAAATTGTCTACATAAAGTTTGTGTAAATCGTGGCAATGAATTTACTTGTGAAATTCATTTTTCAATGCAACTGCAAATCTAATAAAGTTTGCAAAGCTTTATAAAAATCTGTTACTTCGTACATACGCCAAAAGTAGACTATAAAATTACAAAACAGAAGAAATTGTTAAAGATTATCTATTACGCATGCTTGTTAAAGACAAACAATTACTTCTTTTATCTCAAAATGTATTCATTATATAATTACATGTCTTAATGTAGCATATATAAAGCCCAGACTTTACAAAACATAAAATAAATACTATTCTTAGCAATAAAATAATTATTATAGTACAATTTACTTGACGAATAAATATTTCAACACACATATATATATATATATATATATATATATATATATACACTGTTATAGTGGACTGCTATTTTCTCCGACTAACTTTTTTTTTGCAATGTTAACAACATCTCTCGTTTTAAAGGTTTTTAAAAGCAATAAGAATTGTTAACAATTTTAAAGAGTCGCTGCTTCCCACAGTAGAGCTCTAACCTACACTTCTTACGTAAGAATCTGGCCACTTAAAACATTTGAAGTGAAAGATTCGCCTGAAAAACCTATGATAATTATTGAACATTATTTCTATCCAAGAGAGTGGTAAAATGCTTTTCAGTATAATTAAACGAATTGCATTAAAGGTACACGACAATTTCAGTCAATTTTAAAAGAAAAGTCGATCAAGTCGATTTTAAAATAAAACTCAACTGATAAAAAAATCCATGAGGTAACAAATAGCCGATTGTATATTGCAAAGAAAATAATTAATATTCGACTTAATTTTTGTCAGATATGAGAAAGTTCAATAAAGGTAATATTTTTAAAATAATCTAGATGTAAATGTTTTTTTTTTGTACAGTTATGAATTATAACTAAATGATATATTCTACTAACACATATGTTATTAAGCAAATAAACATAAATCTCTATAAAATTTTAAATTTATAAATATAATGATAAATAAAGGTAGTGTAAACTCATATTAAAAATACACGTATAAAACATTTTACCAAAGTTTATCAAAGTTTCGGTATTTTTATAGATCGATGACAAATTGTACAGGTAATAAAGATGAGAATGTAGAATATTTATAATGAATATATAGAATATACATTTGTTTAATGTAAAATGAACGTGTTTCAACGAATATTCTCAATAGATATTTCAAATTCATACTTTTCATATTAGCAATAATTTTTAGAGAAAATTCTGACTAATATGTTTGGATAATTCATTGGAATATTAAAAAAAAAAACAAAAAAACGAAAATTTTTTAATATTAGATCGCAGCATTTAAAACTCACAATAGTCGAACGTGTGTCACTAAATAATCAAAACAATTTGCAATCTTTAAGATGTAACTTTCATAAAATTAATCTATTAAAAGTAATTAATAATATACTGAGAAAAGTTCATTAGGTTAATTTGTAAAAATCACGTGAGCGCGCCCATACTATTAAGCAAAAAAAATTTTTTTCTTTTTTTTCCTCTTTTTAGTCCTTACTGGTAACGTAGAAAATTTATCGTCGTTATGATATACCAATTTAATACCAATTTACCTTTACATTTTTAGAAAGATACACTATACATGAATAATTGTCGGTTTTATATTCATCGTAGCTCTTTTTTCGTATGCTACATATATCTTTAATGTGTAAAATAATTTGCACTTGGATCTCCTCACATTCGTACAATAAGAGTTTATTATAAATGAAATGAATCCACCATGTTTATGTCAATCACATAGCGTTTGAAAATCTACCGAGAGGGAGGAAATCTTTATCTTCATTCGATTGTATTTTAAACTCGAATAAAAGCATTAAACACGATATTTTTATGTATAATTTCAAGCTCTACTATGACACTTTGATTCGTCACTATATGATTGATTACATAATTAATATATTACAAAACACCACATTGTCTCATTAATCTCAAGGGTTTAATTTAATCAAAAGTTTAAAAAATAATTATAATATACAGTAGCAATGTATTTTTTGCCAGCTTGCACTTTAGTCCAGTTATATGCCACATTACGTAAAAATTATCGTGAAACAATAGTTGCACACGTACTAAGCATTATCTAGTCATAGACGTAAATCCCGCGTATCTAGTTTTCAAATTCTCAATATATGAGAGCCACTACAAACAACGACTACTCTCTTATGATTTTTTTTACATCCTATTAATACCCCCTCTACGTGTGAAATATCCCTCAACATCACCCTCCCTCAATATGCGAAATATCTAGTTTTAAAACTAGTTGTACTTATTCGACTCTTTTTACAGATTTTGCGTCTAAAAGGATTATAAGCTTACACGTCTAACATGATAAATGCGCGCTTAATCTCGAGAAAAATAAGGATTAAAATACGATTCGCTTTGCTCGAATGCTCTCTTGGAAAGCACTATCAACGAGGAATATAAATTTAAGTTTTTCACTCTGCGAAATAAAAAGCAAAACGGTTTTGCCTCACATGGAAGGATACAGAGGAACATTTACAATACAAGATTAACCGAGTGTCCGGTGGGTGAAAAAGAAGAAAGGGGGAAAAACTTTTACCTACGGTGGTGGTTCGCATGGACCAAGCTACTATTATCTACACTCGAGCGTTTTATTCTCTTAAACTGACTGGGCTTCCGCTTTTTCGTCCACACCCATCCATCCTCTCATTACCCGCCCCCCCCCCCCCCCGCACCCCAACAACACCACAAACACCCGCTATACAACAAACCCTCAAAGCTGCACGTACGCGGGACTTTTGATAACGATAAAATGTACTTGCTAAGCTTTGAAACTCCGAGGCTGCCGAACAATCACTTAAAATCCTTAACTGCATAATACACGGGGCCTCTTCGTCGGGGCACATTTACATAAAATGATTAAATTTTTCTCATTATTCAATAAGAAATGAGCGGTTAGTGAGGAAGATCGGTTTCGAATACAGCGCGACTAGCGTATTCGGAGGGCCCGAGACAAGTTAAAACGTCACGGGAAACTCGAACGAACGCAGTTAAACAAGTGAGACGACGAAGCAGCACGACGAAGGAAGAGAAAAATTCAAATTCGCAGGAGAGGAGGCCTTCGCGCCGATAAACGCACTGCTATTTTTAGGTCATTGGATTCGGCGATATGAGATTTTCTCTATTATCGGGTACGCGCGAGCGTTAACTCGTATCGCATGGAAGAGGGACCTCCGGGGGCCTCCTTGGCCTCGTCGGTGACTGCCCCGAATCATTTTGGAATTGAGCATCATCATCGGGTTTCGGGGAAACGACGTTTGTGCGGGCCATTTGCCTCGAAGAGCCTGCTGGCCGATGGACTCATTCGCACGATTTTCCCCGGGCACGAAAAAACGGTTTAGTTAGACGAGGGAAGGATGAGAGGGTGGTTGTTGACGGGGGGG
The DNA here is from genome assembly GCF_000503995.2 of Ceratosolen solmsi marchali. Taxonomy (NCBI): domain Eukaryota; kingdom Metazoa; phylum Arthropoda; class Insecta; order Hymenoptera; family Agaonidae; genus Ceratosolen; species Ceratosolen solmsi. The sequence continues at coordinate 2,395,779 of NW_011948422.1, forward strand.
GGGTTAGATTGTAAGGGTAAGGGGATGGGAGGGGGAGAGGTGTCCGCGGTACACCACATATCACAACACACGACTACCATCCCCATCGACCGCTTGCAGTCGCGAGCCACGGAGATCGTGGGAGGGGTGAGGCCATGGGGGCCCGGACTTACCCAGGAGCAGGAGCTTGAGCTCTCGCCTCGCATCCCTCTTGTCCCTCCTGAGTTGGCGCTCGATCTCCTGGTTGATCCGCTTTTGCTCCTTGGCCTCTTCCGACAGGCAGCAGGCCATGGTTCGGCCGTGCGGCCGACGACGGCGGCGTCGGCGTCAAAGGTCTCCTCTCTCAGGCTTCCGCCCTCGCCCACCACCACCACCTCCTCCTCTTCCTCCACCACAACCACCACCACCACCACCTCCTCCTCCTCCTCCTCCTCCTCCTCCTCCTCCTGCGCCTCCTGCGTCTCCCGTATTCGCGCTCCGCGCTCGATCAGCGCGCGCGCACACACGCACAGGGTCACACACTCGGGGGCGCGCGCCCACTCACGCACGAGACACCACCTTCTAGGCGAGCATCCCGGGGACGGCGAAAACGGCGGCGGGCCCGTTCCGCGGCCGCTCCCTCCTCCTCCTCTTCGGCGGCCTCCTGCTGCTCGGCCAGCTCCTTAGCCCCGTGGTGCCGCGCCTCGTCTAGGGCATCCGAGGGCAGCCCTATTTCACACGTCCACTGCCGGGGGTGAGGCGCCGCTAGGCCCCCGGGGCCTGCGCGCCCGAGTTCCACCACCACCCGGCTGCCCTGGCCGACGTACGCGCGGCTTTCGTCAGCGGCACATGTGCGGTGGCGGCGACAGTGACGGCTGCGTCGACGTCGGCAACTGCGACGACGGTACTGGTGCAGGTGCTGGTGCTGGTTCTACTGTTGCTGTTGCTCCACTAGTGGTGACGATGGTGCGACCAACCCTGCTGCTCTCCACGGCGTCTCCGCTGATCTTCCTTGTCTTGACTCTGCTGAGCAACGATCTGCCTGCCTCTTTTACTCACTCCGACACCTCCTTTTACTTCGTTATTTTTTTTTTCTTTCTTTCTTTCTTCCTTTCTTCCTTCCTTCCTTCCTTCCTTCCGTCCTTCCACCTAAGGGCACAGAGAACACAAGAGTCGAGTTTGAGTGGATGGATGAATACCAAGTGCCAAGTGTCGCCTGTTGGGGGGGGGGGGGGGGGGGGGGCGAAGAATGTAAAAACCAAGACGCCGTGTCAATGAGAGGGAGAGAGCGCGTGCGAATGCCTACCCGTAGGCTACGGTATTCCTTCCCTTCGGCACTCTTCTGCACGCACGCACGCACACGCGCGTACACACGGACGCGCGTACACACGGACGCGCAAACGCACGCACGCGGAAGGGCGAAAACGATGAGAGAAAGTGGAGGACTCGTACCGTAGCCACGAAATAGGTTAAGGAGCGCACAGCGAGTATTTATGCCGCGGCTTGCCACTCTCGAAGACTTTTCCAATGTGTGGGTGACTGTGCATGCGCGCGCGATCGTGTAGGTATGCGTGAGTGTTCCGAGGATGAGACGAGCGACACTCTTGACTCGCACTTGCACACTCATATAGACTCGCTGAGGAAGAGAGTGAGTAAGTGATAAAGTGTGTGTATGATAGATAAATAGATAGATAGATAGATAGATAGATAGAGACAGAGAGAGAGAGAGAGTGAGAGAGAGCAACAGCGAGAGAATCCAGAGAATAATACTTCGTCGTGGTCGTCGGCGCCGACGGCGGCGGCTGCACTACGTGTCTTCGTTTTCGCTCCTTCTCAAGGGAGTCTCACTCTCACTCTCTCTCTCTCTCTCTCTCTCTCTCTCTCTCTCTCTTCATCTCATTGGTCATATGTGCGCCGCGATGACATGCACAACCAGTCCTAAGCGCACGCACCGCGCGAACCCCCCGAGCGACTTTACACGTTACGTACGCGAGCGTGTGTATACACAAGGAATGGCACGGAAAGAATGAGTAAGTGAATAGCGGTGAGACAGAGGGGGAAGAGAGTAGCAGCGACTCGGGATGGAGCTAGTACGAGGGTCGTCGGCAATGCTACGACCTACGATGAGCTCTCTCCTTGTTAAAATACTAGTTAGGGATTGTCTGTGTGTGTGTGTGAGCGAGAGAGAGAGAGAGAGAATGATTTAAAGAGGAAGATAGAAGAAACAGGCACTATCTCTCTTTTGACTTTAGATACGGTTCCCGGCGCGGTTGGGTGTGGTAACCCGCCGTTGTCTCTATCTCTTTCTGCCGAGCGCGCACGCCATTTCACTCGCGCACTATTTCTCTCTCTCTCTCTCCCTCTCTTCTTGTCTGTCTCAGTCGGCGCACGCAGCAACGACGACGACGACGACGACGTTGACGGTTCTCTGACGAACACATAGCTTCGAAGCATGGCGAGGACGCGAAAGTAGTTTTCTCATTCGAGCTCCTCTCTCTCGCTCTACCCCTCAGTCTTAGGATGCGAGCGCGACCCGCGCTTTAAGATCATTTTTGAAATGGTCCTTCGCATGACACTGGCTTATTGCCTCACCTCACCCTTCGCTTTCAAAGGGCAGCGTACTCTGACTCTTTCTATCACTGTCAAAAACACCGATGATTCGCCGATTCTGCAACAAACGTATGGCCGCGTACGTAAGTAGGTGAACGTCGTTTGAGCTAAGTAACCTGCTTACGTATATGCAACTACGTACACACGCACACACACGTCCACGCCTGCATGCGTAAATATCTATATACGTGTGTAACTGTTGAGCGCGCGCGCGCGCGCGTGTGTGTACAATAAGTATGGGTACGATGTGCGAGACACGGCGCGGACGTCGTGAGGCGCCCGTCTGCTCGACTAGCCGGCCGGTCGTCGGCTTTTTATTATCGGCCAGTCGTGTTCCTTTCTCTTTCTCCCCTTAATGGTCGCTATCTCTTTCGTTCAGTTTTGAAAATCCGCTTATACGACCAAACCAGATTATCGGATGGACATTGAAGCCCGTGAACAGTCAAGTCCAAGTATCAATGTCTCTCACCTTCCTATACTAATCGCCGTGCTCGTCGTTTCCGTATCTCTCTCTCTCTACATACTGACACGCGCGATCGGTGCTCTTTAGCATTAGCCTTTGCCTTGGCAAATGAGGGAGTGAGAGTGATAGAGACGGGGAGGGGGCGCGAGAGGAACCGCGAAGAGCCTCGTGGTCGTTTGCGACTCGTGCCACTCCTTGAGAAAGAGACACGAACGAGCGAGTAGGCGTTCGAAAGAAAGAGAGGAAGGGCGACGAGGATGGAAGGCGTTGAATAAATATAGTGATAGGGTGGGATGAGGAGAGGAGGGGGGCGTGAGAGAGAGAGCGTGTCGCGCGGGCTGAGCACGTGTCCTCGGGCGCGCTAACTGGATTACAAAATCAGCAAAACGCTGCCGTCGACTGGATATCACGTATAGTAAAGATGGGAGAGAAAGAGAGCGAAATGGAGAGGGAGATTACTGCTTTGACGGTGAAGAAGATGATAGGCAGTGGGAGATATTGAGAAGAAGCTGCAAGTGCGTTATATGCCTGTGTATTACGCGCGTAAGTACGCACACAGCACAGCTCGCAGAAATCGAGTATTTATATGCATGTGTGTATATATATATATATATATATGCATATTTAAAAAGATAGATAGATAGATAGATAGATAGATAGACAGATAAATAGATAGTTAGATAAATAGATATATAGATAAACACATACAGAGCGAGAGAGAGAGAGAGAGCGAGAGAGAGAGAGAGAGAGAGAGAGAGAGAGGTGGAGATAGCGAGCATTAGGCGCTCTGTCGTCTGTTTTTGAGGTTAGGTTTCGAATCGGGAAATACATTTCATTGGGATAAGACGAGGAGTTTCGGGCGTAGCGTTGCTCGTAAGAAGGTCGAGTCCAAAAAGGGTAAACGACAATCAGTCGCATCATTACGAGTATCTCAACTCGATGATACATACAATAAGGGAAAAGGGATGCACGAGAGAAATAAAGAGAGTGTGTGTGTGTGTGTGTGAGAGAGAGAGAGAGAGAGAGAGATCGATCGACGATGCTTAACAATTGTGAATATGCCACTCTTTATATCGGATGCGCGCACTCTCGAGGAAATGCCCGCGGCACGCACACGCACACCCGCCGCGCCCGTCTTCTCACTTATATCAAATCATCCTTACTTCTTCAATATCTTCCCGTCTTCATAGTCTCCCGGCTTTTCCTCCGAAGCATTCGCTCCTTCCTCCTTAGCACGACCGCACTCTCACACACAGCATATATCTCGGGTGCACAATCGCTCGCCAATGATAATACACGTATATACGTACGTAGTCGCACAGGGGCACTGGGTGCGCAAGGCACTGAGAACAAGAAAGAGAGAGAGAGAGAGAGAGAGAGAGAGAGCGCGAGAGAAAGAGAGACAAATATGGTTCAGTCAGCGAACGAATAATAATGAAGAAGAGCTACCACTGGGGCGCTGTAAAGCATCGGTGCAATCCTCGATTTCCCCTACGCCGCCTAGTCCTATGAATGTACGATGATGCTCTCTCTCTCTAAAGCGCTTGCCAATATGCATGCGTTACTTTGCGCGCACTCGCAATGATGCATCATCACCACTACTGCCATCGTTGCCGCCGCCGCCACCGCCACCGCCGTCGCTACCGCCGTCGCCGTTGCCACCGCAGCTACCGTCACTGCCACCGCTACCATCACCGCCGCAACTCCGAGTCCGCGTACTCGTGTTCCAGGTACGCGATTTACGAAATTACACACTCCGAAACGGTCCCCATCATGAACGCACTAACGCGCAACTCGACTTCTTCGCTCACCCGATCACAGTTGACCAACAATAGCAGTGGCAGTAGCTTCGGATTCCTTCAAACTTGACACATTGAGAGGATAGGTCGAAATAGGTATAATGAGAGAGAGAGAGAGAGAGAGAGAGAGAGAGAGAGAGTGAGGAAAAGAGAGAATAGTAGTCACACGCACGCACTCACTCACGCACACACGTTTGGCCTCTCGTTGGCTGGTGTCGGCAACTGCTGTGACGGTGGTTAGCCCTAACCAGCAGCCACTCCATCCACCGACGAAAGAGACTTTCTTTAACTCCTTTCGCGTTAAGCGCACCCACACGTATACGCACTCTTCCTCTCCGCTTATCGCGACGGGTATATGGCCCCCGCGACAGAGAGAGAGAGAGAGAGAGAGAGAGAGAGAGTAAGAGGAAGAGAAAGATAGAGAGGAACGCTCGTATCCCTGCGTTGTACGTTGCGTTTACGCAAACCTCGATTCTTCTCTCTCTCTTTTTTTCAAGCGCGCTTTTAACTTGCCTTCCAGGCGCCTATTATACGCGCGCGCACACTTACGCGCGACCCAGTGCGGTGGTTAGCATGGCTTCGACGCTCTCCGTCTCTTTCGTGGCGTATCTGACTATTGCGCAAGATGGCGGCAACGGTCCCCGAGTGTACGAATTGCCTCGCCGTCCCCGTTCAGCGACACCGGCAATCCTGCTCGAACTCTCCCTCCCCCCCCCCGTCACGCTGTACCAACTGAACCCCATGACCGCTCGTCGCTCGCCACCCCCGCCACGCGGCCCTTTGGCTGTGCCGGCGACACGAGTGCGCTTCCGTGCTGCCATCTGACCATGGGAGTTGCTCGTGAGCTTTTCAAATTCCCCGCTTAAATTACCGCGAGGCAGGTGACTTGTCGGCTTCCTTTGACAATGTGTCAAGTCCTGCTTCGCGGCCGACAAAATTACGGTGAAAAGTCGTGTCAGCCGCCGCCCACCCACACCCCATCCCAGGCCCAATGATCAGACCCATTATAATTCCATTGTCTTATCATTAATCCCTAGCATTGTTATTTTAATAGGCTTTGGCCAAGGATCGAAGAGTGGGAGTGCTACACTTGACAGGCCTTATAATATTTTCAATTATAAATATCTGTTTGATAGGGAGGATTTGAAGGTTCGTGGGGTCAAGCGCTAAATACCCTTGATCAACGTTCGATCTTTCGCCGTTATAAATAATTTAAACGTAAGAAGACGGATTACGACCGATTACAATTATCGGGAGCCATTGTTGTCTGTAAGAATAATAATGACGATAGACGATTATTGTATTTATATTATGGACAGCATAATCGGGAAAATATTCAAAATTCAATATAAATCAATTTATAATATAATAGCCCCTGATTGTTTATGACGTACAACTAATTGTTTATTCTTCTGCGCTCTTTCAACCATTCTTTCAGCCACACTTTCAACCAAGAAACCATTCGATTTTTACGCCAATTAAGCGATTCAATGCTAATAATATAATTAGAAAAAACTAATTCCAACTAATTACATTTAAACCATCTCAAATAAATATCGATGCATTTTAATGAGAAAACAATGTACAGCCATCAATGATCTTTTGTTTATTTGGATAACAATACATAATTAATATATGTAGTTAATTTGCGTTGAGGTTGGATGGCGATGAATAATTATATAATAAATGTAAAAGTTTGATTATTTATTTCATTCATTGTAATGTGTATTATCATATTAAAATTCAAAAGTCCCTGACACACAAAGTCTGCCAAAGTCAAGAAAAAAAAGAGATAAAAAAGAAAAGACTATAGCTCTAAGAATTTGCTTCTTACAGTAATCTTACAGTAATGGTAACAATGATCGAATATATTGTTAACGATAAACGATAATTTCAATTAAATACAACAACCGATCTTATTAAACTTAACTAACACCAACTAAATCCACAAAATACATGTAAATGATATGTTTAGTCTATAATGTTGATTTCGACAAGAACAACATTTCTGTTTTATCGATAAGAGCTATAAACCTAAAATTATAAATTAAAACTTTATAGTTTAATGTGAAATTATCTCAGAGGACAAATATGAACATTAGAAATAGAGTAGAAATGACATTTTTGCTTTAAACAAACTCGAATTCATGGAAAAATCTATTTATAACAAATCACATTTCTTTCAAACCTTAGCTCCATATAAATACAAATCGAATTCGAGCCATAAAACATATAAAGCACTAATTATTTACTCGAACGTATTTACGAGAAACAAAAGTTGGATCGAGAAAGCAGATGGTCCGATAAAATTTATCAAACACAATTATTGCATTGAGTTAACAGTCACTAAAGTTAATTAAAAGTTAATTAAAAAAAAGTTTTAATTACAGTTCATATGAACATTGGTTAAATTTGTAACAACGACCGTGTAAACAAACGGGCTAACAGTAAAAATGTTAATTCCTTCGTCGAAAATAAAAACGAAAAAAAAACAAAACAAAAAAACAACAACACTACACAAGTATTGAAATGCATAAACGCGACTTTATAATTTATGTAAAAGATATATAAACGATATGTTATAATTTCCTTCTGCAAATAGTCTTCGGTCAAACAGTAAAATAGAATGTCGATAAATAATCTCTCGGTAATAAACATAAATATTACCGTAGAGCTTAAATTATTTATGAGCAATGATTTAAAACATCCATAAATACAGTAAAATCCAGAATTAAATGGCAAAACAGACTCAAATTTATGTATTAACTCGGCGAGAATATTTCTCGTGCTTCGACACAGGATTAATATATTTTCCTTCCATTAAACTACTGAAATAGAGCATTAAATTGTGCTTTGGTTAATTAAATCTAAACTAATCGTTAACAGACAATTTTATCGTATAAATTGATTTTGTCAATTCAATTACATCGTATAAATTAACAATTAATAAGTTTAATACCTAATCGATGCAAGTATTAAAAGATTAAGGAATATTGCTGTATTTTAGAAATTTAAGCAGTTGTAGCAACTTGTAGAACCTCTAGTCGTTACATGTACTTACGTACAATTACCCCTGGCATGTAATATTTATATTTACATTAATACTACCAGCAAGTTTTAACAAAATATCAATTAGGAATGTTGAAAATTCACTTGCTATTGGTGCGTAGCTCATTCATAAATTTTGCAAAATAATGCCTTTTCCAAAGCTAAATTATTACAAAAATTAATTTTTATACATTCGTTGCAATTAATTAGTAATTAATACCAATGTATCTCTTGTGTCGTAAAAGCCATCGAGATATTAATTGGTATGTTTAATCATTTTCCCTCATCGTCTCCCGCACTGTTTCTTTAAAAAGTTGATGTCTCCATCGTATCTCCACGTTTGTTCGTCAATAAGAGATAGAGAGAGAGAGAGAGAGAGAGAGAGAGAGAGAGTGCGTTTTCCATTGTGTTAAAAAAATCCAGCTAATAAGTACACGTGAGTGAGATTGGTG
>NW_011948422.1:2404118-2418423 GCF_000503995.2 Ceratosolen solmsi marchali
TGGGGGGGGGGGGGGGGAGATAGTGGATGGAGAAGAGATTTCCGCATTGTCTCAAGAACGCGAAGAACCTAAACAGACGACGTCCGAGCCCTTGACTTTGCTTTAGGCCTGTGGATTGGAATATGTGAGGCTTCAACCTGTGCCTTCGTGCTTCCGTAACGTGGAACTTCCTCTTGCACCATACTGCGGATGCGCCTTGATGTATGCGGGGGAGAATTCGAGGATTTCACCTTTCTACCCGATGATCGATCGCTTCGTTTTTACCTCATTATGTAATTAATTTGTACCCGTTAATGTATTTATGCTTGGGCTTATGTCGAGCTTGGAAACTGTTTCGATCGATATTGCCGAAGGCTTTGCAAATACGCGTGTTGCCGAACATAAGATTTTGCAATTGTTAGTACTCTTCGAGCAAGTCGACTGCATGAGAACGTTCTGTAAAAAATTCGGATTTTCATTGTGATACCGTACAATAATATATTAAAGTCTTCCTTCAGCCCTAAATCTGCTTATTCCATTGTGTTTCGAGTGAAAAAAAAAGAAAAGAAAAAAGAAAAGTAAAATTTTAAATAATGCTTTAATACTATTTAATTAAATTGAAGGAATTTTAAATTGAAGGTACGATAGATTTCTATCATTGACGATTTACTTAGAATATTTACTTAGAAATATGTTTATATCTTTTGCGGAATACCTTATACACGTATAATCTCTCTATGAATAATATGAAAGGCGAGAAAAAAAAGAAAAAAAAAGAAAGAAAGTAACACTTAACAATGTCAACAGTACACCTTATCACCAATTACAATTTATAAATCTTCGTCGCGCTAATTCCTGTAACATCGAGCCAATCCTTTCGCAAATTCATACTAAACCAATTTCAAGATTCGTGCAGAAATTATATTATCAAAAAATAATATTGCTCTAAAGAAATTTATACAAATGATATTTATCTTATTTATCTTCAATAAATAAATTGTGATTTGCAGCTTTGCAACTAAATATGTTCTATTTATAAATGGAGCAGAACATTAATTCGATTATAAGCATTCGATCATCTTTTAATTCAATAAATTATAAACTAAATTCTATTATTAAAATCCAATGTTTGTTCTCATTAATCGAACTAGTCTCATTCGATTTAAGAATTGTTTGATTTTACACATACTATCATAATATACATATATATATGTATTTTTTTTTATCCAATACTACTTTAATGTAGTAATGATATTTACATATATATATATATATATATATATATATATATATATCATTTTAATGTCTTTATTTATTTAAAGATTCGATAAAAGCGATAGAATTAAAACATTATAATTATAATTGATGCAAAAATTAATTCTATAAGTTAGATAGTTATAAGTTTATTAAATTAATAATCAATTATTTAAGTATTTATTCCGCAACAATAAATATCAAGTATGAATCCGTTAGATTTTTGCAATATTCAATATCAATGAATTTGTCGAATCGAATAAATCAAAATGTTGAATAAAAATTGATTTCATTTTGTTAACAATATATCGTGCACTAGAAATATTTGATTTAATATTAAATATATTCATTTGCGAAAGTATAATTAAAATTAATCTTTAAAAATATTATCATTAAGTATAATTTTTTTCTTTTAACATATTATATATTATATTATTTTGTATTATATTTGTTAATATTTATGCGTCTTTTATTGCTTTTCATTTTAAACTATTAATGTAAGATAATAATATAATATAGTTTCCTTTATAACTTTCATTATTATTTTTATGATATCAAAAACATTACCACAAACGGATAAGATTTTAAATTAACGCATTTAAATAATTTTTCTAATAAAATAAACATTGAAATCAAATTACTTAAGATTGTAAAGTAAACATTAACAAAATAATCAGGTATTATAAAATATAAAAAAAGAACGGAAATATTTTGTCTAAAGAAGTATTAGTCTTACGAATAATCCTATTGATTATGTATTAAAGAGTATTTGTTTTTTAATTAACGGTATTATGCAGCTATAGTATTAATAGTATTTTATTAGGCTTTTCCAAGGCAAAAAATTTTCAAATTTAATATCATTGAATATATATTGAAATTGAAAAAAAATTAATTATTAGTTAGATAATTTAAATAATACGTGAATGTGGATTTTACATGAAAACTTTTGCTCTCAACATTTCAATAATATACTTTTCAAACGAAATCTCCGATTAGCTTAAAAAAAATTTAAGTATACGTACTATATGTGCACCTATGCATAAAATACCAAATCTGTATGTATTTATAATCCAGCTTTTTTAGTCGAGAAGTTTTGTAAACAAAATAATTTTTAAAAATGAATTATTAAAAAATTATTGTCGACAAATCTTTGTTGCGGGTCTTTGTGTCATAATTTGTAATTTACATATTTACATTATACAAATTGGATTAAACATCTAAATGACAAAATGATACCAAACAATATTGTTTTATAATATTTCAGAAATTATAAAAATAAAAACTTGATATTTAACAATGTATAATATTATATATTTCTATAGATTTATATACATGTATATATATATATATATATATATATACAAACCCTTAGAATATAAAATTGACTTTCAATTGACTTATACGCAAATATACATATATATATACAAACCCTTAGAATATAAAATTGACTTTCAATTGACTTATACGCAAATATACATATATATATATATATGTATATTTGCGTATAAGTCAATTGCAAGTCAATTTTATATTCTAAAGGTTTGACTTTTTCATTTTATAAAACAAAGTACGACTACAATGTATAATATAAAGAAATCATAAACTTTCATACAATAAAAGATATTTTCATAAGTTTATTATGAAGATTTATTAATTTAATATAATAAATAGACTGTCACATTTTAAAGGTACAATTATTCTAAAAAAATATTTCATCTTATTATTATCTGCAAAAATTAGCTTTATTCGACCTATTCAATTTATTCAGTAGATTTTTTTTAAAAGTAACTTTTACACTTTCAATAAAAAAAAATCCATTAAATAACGGTTCATCATTATTTAAGAAACGAAAAAAAATGTATAATATATTTTATAAAATTATTACGGTATGTATTAGAACTTTTGTCATTAATTTTTTAAATTAAAGTAAACAAAAAATCAATGATTCATATTTAATTTTGACAAAGATTATTGTGCATTACCCTATTTTCCCCTTTATTTTCTTTATATTAAAAGAAAAACCAGTAAAAATTAATTTTTCAACACAAGTTTAATACTTGGTATAGATAAGAGTCCTTAGATTGTATTTTTACTTTCATAAATTGTAATTCTAATTGAATTGAATCTATCATTTTATAATCATAATCGAGCAAATGGTTATTTCAAAATTATTCTACTTCGCTATTACTACTACTACTACTATTAAACACACACACAAGCACGCACGCACCCACCCACCCACACACACACACATAAACATAAATATATATGTATATGGTTCGACTACATGAAGCCGTTGGCATAATTTTTGCATTCACAAGGGTTTCACTTAATTTGCTGATTATGTATACAATTTTATGAGGATAAATAAAATTTGTGCTTTGAGGATGATGACCATGAACACAATTAAATAAAAATAGTCGCATAGCAGACACATGCTAGTTTATTGTACTTTAATTATACTTATTATAATTATCTCTAAGGTTATAGATTTGCAGGTATGGCTACAGTAAAATTAGACAACACGACATAAATATGACAAACGATATAACAACGATCGATTCCATAGTTACACAGATGTCTCTTTTATTTGTTTACAATAAATCTCTTATTTTTTAGTTTTTGTTTTACTTTGCTAAGTAGATTAATAAGTGCAGGTAAAAAGCCTATGTTTACGGATCACACGTCAGTGTTTTTTTTCTTCGATCGAGCCAATGTTTATTGAATATCGTATTTTTATCTCCAATTTTTTTAATTTTTAATACTTTTGAATACTTTACAAAAATTGTGTGTATGTATATATATATATATATGTGTGTGTGTGTGTGTGTGTGTGTGTGTGTGTGTGTGTGTATAGATTTATAAAGTCTCATAAAAGTTCGTTCGTAATAAAAAACGGTTTTGTATTTCGGCCGTCGATATCCTTTAACGTTATCATTTCAGTTTTTGTCCCCCTCGGTCTTTCAAATAGAACGCTGAAACGGGTTAATGGACATGAAAGATATTCAACGAGCTTAGGCTCATTCGATTTTCTAGATCCTTAAGTAGGCGTAACGATGGGTCGATCTTTCAACTTAAACATTTGAAAATTTGTATAAAAGAACAATCCATCTTGACTAATGATCTGCCGTTTCTTAAATCTTATGATGGAATAAAAACATACGTGCGAACCCCCCTCCGAAATGACGTTCACTGACTCGCTTAATTCTTTACTCTCATTATATTCTCGTAATCTTTATTACAAAGGGTTTGATACAATACTCAAGAGTTTCATAAAGTATTATTATTAATATGAATATTCTTATTATAATAATGTAAATTTTTAAGGACAAAATGATTTTAGTCAATTCATTTGCTTCGATGCATTATTGTTCAATGATTAGCAGCTGCCTTACTACACACACTTTCTACATATTCCGTAGAAACATACAGGCACGCGAACGCACACGCACACAAAATCAAAATTACGATAATTAAAACAATTTTCATAGCGAAAGGTATAAAATTTTGTAAACATCATCTCATTCGCAACCATGCATTATCATATAATAAATGAAATTTCATTTTTCCTATCCGCCACGTTGATTATTGTTACCCTTATTAAAAGGGGGACGCGTTATTTCGTTGAGTATGCGAGAAAAAGCTCGGGACGCGAAATGGTAGAGCAGCACTTTAAGCTATCGTCCAAATGTTAATCGCTCGCTCGCTGCCCTTGAACCTCTTCGCCTACGGTGGATGCTCGGACCTCATTGATTTGATGAATCGTTAGATGCACAGGGCGGTATCGAAGTACCTCGTAAAAGTTTCCCGCGGCGATTCTTCAATCGTCGATTGACGAATGAGATTGAGAATCAGACAGAGATAGATATAGATATAGATGTAGATATAGACATAGATATAGAGATAGAGAGTGAGAGTGGAAGAGAAAGAAGAAAACACACCCACAGAGAGAGAGAGAGAGAGAGAGAGAGAGAGAGAGAGAGAGAGAGAGTGAGAGAGCGAGCATAAGAATATTTATAATTCTTCGGACACCGACAGATGATTCGCTTGGATAAAATATAGTCTTACGATTTACAAAGTAGTTTTCTATGTACAAATTCATAAAATTATATTAATTTATTATTATAGACTTTCATATAGTAATTATATTGTCCGCAGCTTAATTTCGGAAAAGCATAGAGTGTTTGTTGTGTGTCGCGCGCAGACATTATGCTTGAAATTCTAACAAGATATATCATTTGATTGGCAGCGCGAGAGATTTGGCCCGCTCGATATTTAAACACTATTAGCATAATCGAGGAGAGAGGCCCGAAAAATGGCCGTCCATTGCGGGGGGCGCGAAAGTCAGCGATTGGCACTGCGTTACATTTAAAGAAATATATGTCGTCATATCCCGCGTTGGACCAGGTGTTTTTTCTCGGAGCCTTGTCGCCATAGAAGAAGAATTAGAGCCACGTGGCGGGGAAGAGGGTGGGAGGGGGGGGGCTGCTCGAGTGCTTCAACGTTGTATCGTTTTCGATGGCGGTGAATGCGGAGGTGGGTGGGAAGGGAGATACATCGGCGACGAAAGGGTACCGCGCGAAATGAGTAAGTGAGAGAGAGAGAGAGAGTGTGAGTGAATGAGTGAGTGAGTGAGTGAGAGACAGAGCAAAGAGTACGAGAGAAAGTGATAGGGGGTGGGGAAAAGGGTGGGGAGGGGAGAGCGCGATGTCGTGGATTGGCGCAGGCATCGTTAGCTGGCTTAAGGCACTTGGTAACCGATCGCATTCCCGTCTGTCGTCCTCTCGAATTCCTGCGTCAGGACGTGCGCCCGGATTGTCGCGTGATCTACGACCAAGGAGCTGGAGCTCGTCCTCGCGCGTCCTTGTGCACCTCTCTCGGTCCCCGCGTTCTTCTCTCCACCGGTAATCCGGGGTTGACGCGCCCGCGCACTCACAACGGCTTCGTGAAGTTCGCAGGGAACATGCCCTTCTCGTTCGTGCCCTCCTTTATGCCCATGAGCCAGCCTTCTTCCTGCAAAGTATTAAAAAATTTATTTTTAAATGAACGCAACAAATGCGTCCTAGAGCGAGGAGTTTTATTCGTGAAATATTGAACATTTTCAAATAAAAAAAAAACAACGATAATTCGTGAAACATTGAACATTTTCAAATAAAAAAAGCTCGCGTTTTTACATCAGTGATTCTAATGAATTTGAATTGGCAAAATTGTATATGATGTTGGATGTTGAATGTACAATTTTTAAAATCGACGCTGTGTCGGTAATGTAGATGAGTTATATATTTTTATACTTGATGGGTGAAATGAATTTTTACAATTAACAAGGCGATACAATACAAGTGTGCGCACAACAACTATTTGTAAATTCACAAATGGACGATAAAAACAATGGCAAAAAAATATTGAATATTTAATACATTTAAAAAGATTCAATAATTTTTATTTAACAACAAATCATACGCGTAAGGATTGGCAAGTAATTTATTAGCAAATGACTGAAAACTATCTTCGTGTATCGCAGATTTATTATTGATTGAACGCACTGTTCTTTGTTTTTTTTTTCTTTCTTTCTTTCTTTCTTTCTTTCCTTCTTTCATTAACGAAACGCAATATTGAAAATAATTTGACTCTGAGAATATAAATTGCTTAAAAATCTTAAACTCCGACGTCTATTATAAAACGATTTTTACGCTTTCAAGTCAAGCTACATTTAATATTCCTGTTTCAGAATAAATTTCAGAATAAAGAATTATAAGATATTCATTTGTTCATAAAAACGACATAACTTATGAAAGTGTTATCTCGACGACGAATTTTTTTTTTCCCTACCACGGGGAAACAACCTTTCACCGTATAATTTGAATAACTTGAAATCTCGGGAATAAAAACTACATCTTTAATCTTTTATTTGTCTCTCTCGCAGTCTCTGAAAATATGGTCAAATGGCGCAAACCTGTTCTTCTGGATCGTCGTATTCGACGACGCGAATAATTTCGCCGACTTCGAAAGACAGCTCGTCCACATCTTCTCGATTGTACTTATAAGTGGCTCTCACCCTGTACAAAACGCCGGGTGGCAAATTGTCGGTAGTCGCCCCTGCAGATAAATGGATACCATTTTCATATTCCACGTCTAGAAGGATTCAATTTGCCGCCATTAGGAATGTTTATTGTCCTTTTGGTCAATTACGTGAGTACATTTAATTGTTGTTATATTAATAACATTTAGGCATGCGTGTGCGGGTTGGCAGGCAAATTGCGTGAGTAGAAGAAGAAAAAAAAGGCATTCAGAGGAAGGTTCATAGAAGCTCTTCTTCAACGATATATTTGTTTTTCGATAAATAGTCCGCGGCTAATTGGATGCCATTGCATTGGAAACAATTTTTATCCTTAACGGAAATCGACTTATTTAGATATCAATAGTGTAATTAATCAATTAGACGTTACAATCGAGGGGGTTTGCTCCGTCAGAATGAAACGTAATTTTTCATCGGCACCTCGGCAGTTTTTACAATTTCTCGCTAAATATCGATCGAACATTTATTAATACCAAGCCAGAAGAAAGTTAATGTAGCTATTAAATGGTACAAGCAGTTATTAATCAATATAATAAAGTTCTTCCGAAGGTACATTATAAAGGAGCGTATTGCTGTTTTAATTGTATTTACATTCACTGATTTATGTTTATAACATTACGCGTTATCGTCATCATTAATATTAATATTATTATTATTATTATTATTATTATTATTATTATTATTATTATTATTATTATTATTATTTTAATACATCATTTATAAGTATTTTATTGTAAAAATATTTGTAACTAAACTGAATTTTTTTGTATGCCTTTACGTACGAACAGTTTGATTACTCATTAATTCTAATTTTTTCCATTGGATTTCTCTCTTTTTCTTCAAATATTACGGTATATTGTTCGAATATCGATGCACTTTTTTTTTATCATTCATTTGACAAGTGAATAGCATAATTCTCGATACAAGATAAGATAAATTAAAATAATTTAATGCACTAATTTAACGTCATAATAACGTCATTGTTACCTATCCTCTTCGTATTGGATGGATATATAGTATAAAGTAGTTATATTAGTATAAATGTATAGTATAAATGGAGCCAATTGTTTTTATTATATTCAAATATTTGTCAAAATCCATATTAATTGGCGTAAATTCGTAAGACATTATCTTAAACAATTAATTAATACATTAATTATTGCATAATAATTGTAATATCATGGAGAATCTAAGTATCGTAGTTGAAATCGTGGCCCGAATCTCGATTTATTCTATTGTTATATTTGTTACTGCATTACCATTTATATTAGTATTTTAATTTATTGTATTTATTGCTACATTAATTATGATTCATACAATAATGTCGTATAAATAATTTGTCATACCTTTCTCGAAAGAAAAGCTTAATAATTGTCGTATACATAAGCGAAAAACACTATTTGCAATAAATTTGCAAATAATTTGTAAAATATCGACAGGATAATAAAAATTATTGTTACATCGAATGATTATTTAAATAACTAAACGCCGATTAATTTTTGTATCAAATCTTTAGTCGACGTAAGGCATCAGTTAACTCCTTGCCTTCCTCTCATTAGTCATTCAGTACATAAGGACGATAGAATTCATATGAATAAATAATAATTTAACGACAATCCACGAAAGGCTTTGCTTATTACCGCTTAATATTTACTTCAGCTAAAACAAAAAGTCGCCTCACTTTGAGCAAACAATACTATGTATTGTACAATGGGGCAACGAAGCAGAGATGTCGAACGATTATTAAACAGTCGGTCTACGTGATTATTGAGACCGATAAAGGCGAAGTCTCGAGACACCATTGCCGGGCGAACAAATCATAAACTCCCGATAATATAATGCAATAGTCGTCCGCAATGTCCCTTAAGCAATCGATGATATAAAATTTCTTTCCAATGCAATGAGCTCTCGGCCACGTTCAGCGACATACTCACCGGCCGGGATGTCATAAAGCTCCTCGACGCCGCGTTTAGCGAGCGCCTTGGTGCTTTTCGGGGACGAGGACTCCTGATTATTGAGCGAGGAATTATCATTGCTGTTAGCTGTTGTGTTGTTAGCATTGCCGTTGAGCTGGGCGATGGGCGCAATCGTCGACTCCTCGTGCGAGGCTGGCGCGGAATCGTCCAGGGCTGCAAAAGAAAACACCAACAAAAAAAAAAAAAACACACACACTCTCAACAGCTGTGCCGCCGATGCCGTGATGGGCTCCAACGGCCCTTTTTTGCCTCCGCTCGCAACCGCTTGTGATCGCATACGATGCAAGTTAAAACAACGGTATTTTGATCGATTTTATTATTCGCATGTTATAAGAACGCATTGATTAAGGACAGTTTTCTCCGGCAGAGCGTGTGATCGACTTTATATTGAAGAAGAACAAGACGAAGAAGACGAAGAAGAAGAAGAAGATGACGAAAGGCTTTAATCTCTCTTTTAAATATTTTTAATGACACTTAATAAAAAACGAAAAGTCGTGTTAGGCACACAAATCACAAAGAAAGTTTTTTACTTTTAAAATCCTCAAAGTTAATATTAAGAAACGTAAAATATTAATTTTAATTACCTGCTGAGATATTATTTTGAGGCGGTTGCGTATTGATGATGAGACTAAAATGAAGAAAGACCGTTAACGTCATAAACAAATATTATGGAATAAAACTTTAATGAGACAGGACTAATTACTCTCCTTCCTTCAATGATCGACAACATTTTGTTCTACAATGCATTACGCTCGGTCGCTTGAAAATAATTAAGTCTCAAATTTATTGCTTAATTGTAATATGATCGAAAGTTAACTGATTATTAAATTATAAAACGTATACTTATAAAAATTAAAAAAATTAAATAGTAGATAGTATATTTTTGATAATTATGGCTAATTAGTCTAGATGATTGTACTTATGTGACATGTATATATATATATATATATATATATATATATATATATATGCGTGCGTGCGCGTGTGTGTGTGCATTCATAATTTTTATAAGTATTTTTCATTGACAAAAATTTTTTTTTCTTTTATTTATGCACTAATAAATTACAAGTAAAGCAGAAGTGAATATTTAGTTCTGTGATATTAAGAGACGTAATAATAAATAATACTTACGAAGAGTTCGCATTTGGTGATTTAGGTGACTGAGGCGCCGAATTCTTTTTCAATGTATATGACCCTCGTTGACTTTCATTTGCCAATTTGTCGACTATCGCCTCGAGCTCCGAAAAAACCTGTAAAGACAGAATGAGAACATTAATTTCGCCTGTGAACATTATAATCAATTAAACTTGTTCCATTTCATGAAATAACTACGTCTTTTAAACATTTTAAGCAATCAAAATTTTATGACATTGTATTATGTACAGATTATTGTATGTAAAACACGTCCTAAAAAAGCTGCAAATCTACATATTTATCGATGTAAGTATCTGGTAAAACTAAAGCCACTTTTAAGCAATATGTATTTACGGGCTCCCAGAGGTACGATTCAAAGAATCGTGTATGATAAAAAGAATATCGTA
Source organism: Ceratosolen solmsi marchali (assembly GCF_000503995.2). Taxonomy (NCBI): domain Eukaryota; kingdom Metazoa; phylum Arthropoda; class Insecta; order Hymenoptera; family Agaonidae; genus Ceratosolen; species Ceratosolen solmsi. The sequence continues at coordinate 2,414,945 of NW_011948422.1, forward strand.
GGAAGAACAATATCTGGTTTGCAATATTTTTGTAAAAATTGTAATTTCAATCGAAAGAGAAATGATGATTTATCATCTGAAAATGACTTCTCGTTGCACTTATAAGCAGTAATATTAATAGATAGCAAAGTCATGAAAACTGACTTAAATTTCGTATTGAATTTAAGTAAATCGTCTGCAATGTGTTATATTCAAAGTGAAAAGTTTTAGTTATTTGAAAATTCATGTATTTTTATTATCGTTATTATGTTTCTGAGAAATGTTGATATTAAATTACAGACGCGCGTGCGCACAAACAAACGAACGCAAACGAAAAAATTTGATAAATTTATATATTCTGAATATTTTATAATTGAAATGAGAAATATTACAATTTACATTTGCATTACAGTTGTCTTAGAATCTTAAAAATTTGAAAAACTAAGTGCTCATATTGATACGTTAATGGTAAAAAAAATTATAACAATTTCCGTCAAATCAATATATATATATATATATATATATATATATATATATATATATATATATATATATATATATATTACTTTCAACTTATTATTAATTAGAAAAGTGTTAAAATGAAGTTTAAGATGGTTGAAAAAAGATTGCAAAACATTGAACAGAAAAGTTTAGTGATAAGAGTTAAGAAGAGGTTTAAGTAAGCGTGGAAAAGAAGATTGAGAGAACAAAAATTAAAATGTAACGTGAGAAATTTCAATTAGGACAAAAATATTTAGTTAGAAAATAGAAAGAATAAAGCAACATCGGGTTTCAAAGGATTATAAATTTATGATTATAAAATAGTTTTATAAAACATATGGAAAGCATCATAAATACAATTAATTAATCAGCATTATTGAGATAAATATACGATTGTACATTGGAGAAGGATAGTCGCAGATTCCTCGAGACGTAAATACCGTGTCGAAAAGTTGCGACATTTCAAAATATCATATCGATTCGGACAGTGGCATGAGTTTAAAAGAAAAAAATGAAAAATCACAACGGTGAACACGAAGTTAACTTAATCTTACATAAAGAATTCTAGAATTAAAAAATTATAAAACGAATATCTAAGACCGTAAATGTCCGTATAAACTCGCGAGATTAATACAGCCCAGACTCGACATTCTATGTAATAAATTAAAGACTGCTGTATCATTCCATGTCCATGTTCGATTCGCTTGTCGGATCATCGCGAAAACTCAACCAATGGCGTGCACCCATGTCCCTCTCCTTCAGCCTAAATAAATCGCCTCCTCCAGGTCCTCCTCGTCCAAAATGAGCATATGGGCGCGCAGATAATATTCGATGAACGTACCTTGGCACTTTCGGTATGGAAAACTTGCTCGGCCGCGAATAGCGTCTGCAGATTGGTGACGAGAAATAGAACGCGCGAGTCGTACAATGCCGGCAGCTCGTCGTGGAGTTCCGAGTTGAGTTGATCGTACGTGCGTTTGGCTTCCTCCAGGAGTTCTTTGCCTCGCGACACCTTCAGCTCATCGCGCTTCTTCGGATTGCACTGGAGCGACTGGAAGTTGTGTCTCTGGCTGTCGAAGTCCACGAGCTTCCGGCCGCGTTTGTCGATCTTTTTCTGCGGGGTTAAACGAGCGAAGATTGATTAATTGCTCGATGATGGATTTAGAAGTCAAGGGGAGGGACGCCAGGGTTAATGAACCGCGGACCTTTCCGTTGGATCAACTGATACTCTCAGACTGACTTTATTTCTTTTGATCGTAGGTATTGTTGTTTTTTTTTATTTTATTATTATTACCCCCCCCCCCCCCCCCCCCCCAAAAAAAAACCCCCCCCCCCCCCCCCCCCCCCCCCCCCCCCCCCAAAAAAAGGGGGAAATTAAAACCCCCCCCCCCCCCCCCCAACACCAAACCAACGCCCTCCCCAGGAGCTTTAACTACTCTAAAGCGAATCTATGAAGTACGATAGTTTGAATATGATTAATTTGAAAACTCATTGAATTATCGATTATAGATTTATAATAAGTCAGTCTTTGAAGGCATTTTAATTGATACGTAATATTCATGAAAAAAAAAATAATTAATGTAAATAGTAATGAAATTGATAGAACATAGAGTACCGATCATATTCCAAGCGTATTTCACATTTGCTTAAAGAGCTTGAAAAATGTTATTTCATAAATAGAAGCTTAGATCATAATAATACCTATGCACTTAACATTAAAATGTAATTTCAATTCAAGCATAATCAATTTAAGAGCGCGACGTTAAAAATAATTATAATATAAAGAGCATTGAAACAGCTGATTTCAATACAATTTATATCTATTAAATTAGAACATTTTTTCTACACATCGTAAAGAAGAATCGACCGCTTGTTTAACGATTATGAGATGTATGACCATTTACGTGTTTGAGTAATGGAGATTATTTGTTCAAATTAAACTCGATAAATGTGACAATTTGAGTGTGTATATACGTATTATATATATATATATATATATAATAAATAATTAAAAAGAAACGAATGGAATTACGTGATGTAAAGTTGGATATTTTTTTAATTTTCCACAATAAAGTTTTACTAAGTTTTAATAGAACGAGTAGGATTTATATTTCAATGATAAATTGTTACATTTGCAAGAAAAACCACCCCTTTCAATAATGTCATTGTAAATTCTTTGTATTTACATTAGATTTGCTTAGTTTACTTTAAGAAAATAGAAAAATTGCGAAAATGCATTATTATGATTTAATCGTTTATATTAGTCTTACGAATGTGTATAAATAAAAAAACATTTTTAACAAAAAACGTCATTCGATCCAAATAATTGAACACAACGTTAAAAAGAAAAAATAAAAACTTCTAATTTGTTATTTAAAATGCATGTTTTTTATTACGTATCCGCACATTTGAACTGGATACCATAAATAGTACATTTAGTAAAATCTTCCTCTCAAATCGTTTCGATCAGCTCTTAGCCAAAAAGAAATGCTAAAAGTCGTTGTAAACAAGCATTTTAGCTCCGTTTAATTAAACCGAGGCATCCATTTTTTACCGATAACTAGGTAAATACCCGTCCCGATAAAAAAAAAAGCTGTTCTCCCCTTAATAGTAGCTCCGGATCTAATTAAATTTTCTGTCCATTTCTGCTTGAGAATGGGATTGGCAACGCGTAAATCCGGAAAGCTGCCAGAGTTTCGCGAGCTCATATTGGGAGCCTAGCGGAAGTGAATAATAGCGTCACCGCTGCCGCCGCCGTTGCCGCCGCTGTCGACGTCGACGACGACGACAACAACTACGACATCACAACATTCTTACCCGCATTTCCGGAAACTGGCTCTGATACGTGTTGAGTGGCACGAGAACCTGGTCGGCCAACTTGTGGGCGAAATCCTGCCAGAGCATATCGAGGTTTTGTGCCTGGACGTATAGCATGTCGTGTCCCGTCCATTGGCTCTCATAGATCTCGTTCAGCGAGTCCATGAGCGACTTGGAGGCCA
>NW_011948422.1:2418460-2424356 GCF_000503995.2 Ceratosolen solmsi marchali
ACCGCTAGAAAACACATGGAGAAAAGGGAAAACCAATTCAGCGGTTTGTTCGGTAATTGCTGAGCTGCTCGCGCTCGCGATCTCACCGTTTACCCCGTAATTTTCATCGACTGCTAAGGACGTCGCTCGGCACACAATTAAACTTAGCAACGCCACTCGAATGCAAGAAAGCCTTTTTCTATTTCCGTGTGTAATGTATTAGTTAGAGTGAGGAGGTGAATGCGGCCGAAAGTTTGATCATATTGGGACTGCATGAATCACCGCTTTTGGCCATTCGGAGGCACACAAATTATATTCGCCTGTGGACGAATCAAGTCCCACTTTCCTGGTCAAGTTTAGAAAATTGTTTTAATTTCTCGTCCAACGACCGTTCTTTCATTTTTACTCTTTTTTTTTTTTTTTTTTTTTTTTTTTTTTGGGATTTTTTTTTTTTTTTTTTTTTTTTTTTTTTTTTTTTTTTTTTTTAGGCAATTTGTTTAAATAGACCTGTGTGATGTTCCTGATTTTCGTGAGTTTCCTATAGCTATTTGAATTTATCGGAAATTTTTTGCAGGGCCAAACGTTAAGAAAATTTGCCGAAATTTGTTGCAAACATTAGTTTTAAGCTCGGACGAGTTGGAATTTTTATAATGAATCTTCGTCCGTAATTGTCAAGTTGCATAAAGCATCGTAGCTTACCTGCTATTGTGCAACATTTCGTATAAAACATTAATCGTCAGTTTGGTCTTGATTTTACGACAAAATAATCGATGCTCATACATGATTTATTAGCGCAGTCATTATGTTTTTATGTTTTATATTTTTAATTTGAAGTTTCGTTTTGTTTTACCACACTTAGCCGCGAAATATTCCCCCCCCCCCAACCTCTTGCTACGATTTTCGTAGCTCACACTAACATGTGGCGAATAATGAAAATGAGAGTAAGTTTTGTTTACTTATTTTGGGTTTGGTACAATAATATAGTTGAAGTTAGTCACGCGTTGATTGACGTATTTTGGTTTGTAAAAATAAAATGTGCTCGTAAGTTCCTTGGAATTTTATAATGATTGTGAATACGTTATTAGCCTCAATTATTTCAGTGACAAATATTCGTGGTGTGCGTTCAGTAGTGGCTTACATTGTAACGAAATAAGACGACCAACGGAAGGTGAAAAAGAGAATTTTTATTGCGTATTGATAATGCATAAAAGATTACAAGGAGAAGAAATTTCTCTTACGGTTTTCTAGAAGAGTTCATTCTTTTGCTAAAGAAAACTTGTCCGTCGGTTGCAATCACGTACTAAATTGTCGTTCATGTTCCATACAAAAAGCATCGCTGCTTTCCACTTAGTGCAATTGCAATAAAAGAATTTGCGATAATAAATATATTTGTAACAAACGAGCGAGGAGATATGAATAATTTTCTTGATAGTGAGGACAAAATTGGGAGTTGGGAAACCCAATTGAATTTTGAGATTTGTCGATTCATCGCACTTAATCAGTGCTCGGGTCGAAATATTGAAAATACATTGTCCGTTAGAATAACGAATAAACTCTCAACTCTCAACGAAAACCGTAAAATCTCACCGAGTATCTATTATTTAAGAATTATCCATAAACTAGAGTTGGAAAAAGTTAAAATTAATGTTAAATTACTTCTGTAAATCAGTCTTTATATTCTTGAGAAAATACATTATCCGTATTCAATATTTAAATCATCCGAGAATGAGCGTCGGTAGTTGTTTTGTTTATTTTTATTTTTTCTATTTTTACCGCCCGAGAATCAAATAATCGAATGGTAAAAGTTGTCAACTGTAGGTAAGCGTTTGTTTATAATAAATTTAAGCCACGGGTAATAATAATGTATTGCTAATTCGTCGATCAATAGTGGAATCAGCAACCGACGGGAGCACCAAGTCCCTCGGATACGGAATCATTGATAAGCATCGAGCGAAACGGGTATTCTGTGTAAAATGACATTTGACAAGCTTGGCGGCATTGCGATCGGCACACGAAACATTTCATCACATCGGCCAATAAATCATCAGGCAAACGACAAACCCATTTTTCATTCGTTCAACGAACGAGGATCCAAGTCCCACGCTACTCGGCTTCGAATCATTGGCAAAATTGCCACGACGCCAACCCTCGCGCGCCCATTCATTTAACCCAGAGCCAGAGCAGAGAGTCCGAGCTGGGAGGCATAAATTAACGGCCGATTAAAAATCTCCTCTCGGCCCCGATAAAACGTCCTTACGGTACACGAGCTGCCCTTAAAAATCCGGGACGCATGGCGAGGCTCGCGAGCAGGTAAGAATCGCCGGTATTCGCGGTGCCGCACTTTCCCGGCCTACTTACCGACGCGCTCTCGTCACCTACAAGGTGCTGCCGAGGTGCGTTCACCTGCGCAGCAGCCGCGAGATAAGATAATCGCCGATGCGAGTCCAAAGCGACTCCACTTAATGCCGGCGATGTGCCACTTCTCTCTCTCTCTCTCTCTCTCTCTCACTCCCTCTCTCACTCCCTCTCTCACTCGCTCTCAGATCGATCGCCTTCTTTCGTACGCGGATTATGCGTGCGTGTGATATCGACTCGCGGCGCGATTATGTGTCGTCGGTTCGTAAGTGTGGCGAGCGTCAAGTATTAGAGATGCACCAAATGCACGGCGAGGGCGATGTTGTCGAGTCGTCGACTATATTTGTGCCGCATCGCGCTGGCATTCACGTGTCTGTTACTTGATTAACGACATAATTAAAGAACGATACCGTTAAAATATTTTTTCTTCTACCTCTGCCTTCCTTTTTCTCGTTTCTTTTTTTTCTTTTTTTTCCTTTTTTCCTTTTTTTCTTTTATTATACGATTCGTAAGCCTCGCGGCTCGCGTTGTCTTATCGATGAATAAATACTGGAGAGGAGCAATCGGTCCGAGGTTTGACACTTTGTCGATTGCGCTCGTCTATGAGAATTATCGATTTGAAATATTTGCCATTTTTGTTATCGAACTGGAGAATTCGGCTGTGGATTATCATTAGCGACGCGGTGCCTTGTCAAGATCGGCAAGAAAATTGCGTATTGCGCGTCTCGTGGGAATTTCATAATTATGCAATGCCAATGTTAAACTAATGGTGAAGTATTGGGAGTAATCACGAGTGGAATAGAATTATATCTCAAGGCTAATTTAACTCCTTACTAATTGAGTTAATAAATGAGAATCAAAGTGTTTCATATAGTATGCGAGATTTGTATAGATATTTATGCGCATGTAGGCTCAATTATGCCTATACGGAGTATTTTTTTCCTGGGAATTGGATTAGTATGACGAAGTATTATCCAGTAAAAGCATTATTTTATAAATAACTTGGACAAGTTTGCCACATAATTACTATTTATTCCGCTCTCTCTCTCTCTTTCTCTCCACAACGAACGCATATTTTATCCGTGCGATATTATCATTTTTTTTTTCGCCAAGAGCGAATTGGCTGGACGATTTTCACGTAAGCTTATGCGACATTGAATACTGCCGCCGAATATATAACTTTGACAAGCTCGATGTTCCATATGGCGGTGGAGCCATCGAGCCTCGATTACTATACCACATACCATTACCGAATAATCCGTTTTACGTCGAAAAGTTTGTAATAAGCGGTAGGCGAACCGCTCGTTCTGCCCCTTTCTACTTCACTATCGTCACTTTGCTCGGTCGCATCGTCCATCTCAAGATTATCGAAGAAGCCACCGGCACACTTTCATAATGATTACGATAGGACTCTGGCACAGCTGCGCCATCCTCCAACATTTTACGATGTTCGGATGTTCACGAAACGAAACGTATAATCGAGCGAATAAGTAAATAATAAGCGACGAGATGAGCACAGGCGCAGGAGACGGAGATGAAAGTCGAGGTAGATTGTTGAGGTAGAGCGTTGTCAATACGAGTGTCGCGGAGGCCAATGCCGAGTGCCGAGACGCCATTGAATCACCGACGCGGCCAAACAAAGTCGAGGTAGAAAAAGGCGAGAAAAGCGCGACCGGACATTAGTCGCTCGCTCTCATAAATCGTCGGCTGCGCGCCCACGTCCGGTGCTCGAGACCCCAAAGGGGGTCACAGAAGCGCGGGCGCGTTGACGCAACGACGTCGTCTTCGTGGTGGAGGAGCAGTCACGCTCGAGTTTCGCCGGGTGAGCGCTCGAGCGAGTTTTCGGACTCGGGCGATTTATATAAATAGCCGGGCGATTATAAAACGACGCGGTCGCGAGCAGCCGTTGGCCAGTGTTTAGGCCGGGCCGTAAGCGACGGGCCGTTGCTCGTACGTGCGGGGGTAGAGCGGGGCTGTTACTACGGCGGGGGCAGGGGACAGGGGCGTTGGGCGACGACTTACCACGGACACACCTAATGTAGTTGTTGAACTCCTTTTGCAGCCTGTTGGCGGCGTTCTGCTGCCTTGTGAAGTTCTGCAGATGCTCGTCGAATATGTCGTCGGCCGTCCGGTCCACCTTGCCCAGATTCTGTAGGAACTGCGGACCGAAGAGAGAGAGAGAAAAGGATTAATGTGTGGGGGAGCCGGGTGCGACCGATGGGCGCTTGTAAGGATGTTATTTGGAAAAATATAGGGACGTCAAACGACGGCAAGGCTTCTTTTATGCGCCTTTTAATTGTAATTCCAAAGTTAACGGCTTGTACGCTTGCAACTACGCCTCTTCGGATTAAGCGTGAGAATGAATGTTTTGCCATGCTTATGGCGTAACAAATATATTCTTGATGTATCGCTCGCATGCTTGGTGTTACGCTCATACGTTAGTTTATCATATTCTCAAAGGAAATTTAAATACCCAGGAGATACCTTATGATAAATATATGGAAATAAGGGGAATGTATGAGATGTATAGTGCGAAAATTGCAAGCTACTCAAAATTCGAGTAAACGTGATTTTTCATCGGAAAGGATAATAGCCGATCGAGCTTTTATCCAACAAGACTATTTATAAAACATTTACGAATGATTATTATGGTTTACAATGTCGTTGCTTCACAACCGATCGGCACACACTTTAACGGCATTCCCTAATGACATTTATTACCCCACCCACGACGTTATTGTACGTAATATTCGACGTTATAATAAATAAACCAATAATGACGCTTCTTTATCGAAAGTGGTATGTGTGAAATCGACACTTCCATCGCAACGTAACGTTAAGGCGTTGTGTGGCTTTTTCAAAGAGCCGAAAGCGTCGCCTCCGTCCTGCCTATAGTCACGCGAGGTTGTTACAATTTTCCCGGGAGCAAGTTTCATTATTATTATTATTATTATTATATACAAGGAGCATTCGATTATAATGAAAGGATGCGAGGAATATGGCGCGGCGACTGGTAAATAAAGCTAGTGGTGCGCACCTTGCGAATTTAATTAATCATCGTCGCAAAAATGTCGAGGAGAAGGAATTCGAGCGCGCGCCAGCCTCAAATAAACATTGCCATTCATTATTTAAAGAAAAGAGGGGAGGGGAAGAAAGTCAATTTACTTAAGGCTCAACGAGCCGCGCCAACGGTAACGACGTTATCCATTTTCGCGAACAATGTGCTTTGATACTCCCGAAACCCCTGGAGCCAAGTGTACGCATTCGCGTCTCTCTCTCTATCTCTCTCTCTCACTCATCAATTCGCAAGAGGCTGCGAGAGGGAAGCGCGATAATTCACGTTCTGTAACAAACGGCACGACTTATCGCTAAGATAGACGGAGAGGGGGGGATGTGGCTTTTTCGGCACTTGGGCCAACGAGAGCCGAGGCGGACGAGGACACGAGTGGGCGCATCGCCGAGATCTGCCCGTCCGAATCCGTTTTCGGCTAAGGCGATCATCCGGGATAGCCCATTTCGTGGGCGATTCTCGTCCGATTACCTCATCCTTCGGCTACGGACT
>NW_011948422.1:2424366-2484483 GCF_000503995.2 Ceratosolen solmsi marchali
GGCTCCGACGACTTGGTCTCGTCCCTTCTCTCGTCTCGTCTCTTCGGGAGCGAAACACGGAAATAAAATACGATTGAAATTGAGATCGCCAAGATTGTGGGAAGCCGTTGTTTCCGGGATGCCGGGAGTAAATATCGTTTGCGTTTCTGTCTTTTTTCCTCCTATCTCCAAGGTCGAGATTTGTTTTGTCGGCGTTGCTAGGCTCGAAATGGCACCCGGGCAATTGCGTTCAAAAAAAAAAAAAAAGAAAAAAAGTCAATAATAAACGCCGAGTGCCATACCATCAACCACAACCACCAAGCAACATCAGTTCGTATAAAAGATATAGGATCTTTATGGGCTCAGAGAGTTTGTTGTGGAGGTACGAGAAGAGCTCGATCATGAATAATTATTAGATCATGAAACTTGATAAGTATATTCAAATTTTGCTACATAATCGAAATTGTTGATACGAGTGCTGATTTCGTGGGCGAGCGACATTAAGTATTATGTGAAAAAAAAAATTATAATGTGCAACGGTAATAATCGTTTGAAGCCTACTCATACGACGCGCACTGAATTATTATCAAAAGAAACGAAACTTACCACTGTATCCATCAAATGTAAGGCTAATGACGTTTGGTAAGCTATTGAGTTTTTGTAAAAAATTAAAAAAAAAAATGAGGTTTTGAAAAATAATGGATCATAATGTGAAAACGTTACATTATTTTCTAGAATTATTGCAAAATTATTTGATGGGGCACTCGATCAATCAATTTAATTAAGACATCGGATGGACTAGTGTCAAGTCCATTAAACTTTCAGAGCCGATGAAAAAGGTATTGTAATTAAGAGCAGCAAAAAAGGCTGAAATACGAACATAAATAAAGGCCAGGAAAGATAATTACGTAATTTACAATTGTGATTTTGTTCGAAGCACTTGAATTACGTAATACCACCTAATCGTATTGACGTACAAGCGTAAGACGACGAGAAGGTTAGTGCTAGCGCAGGCAAAAAGTAAACGACGAGAGGGAAGAAAAAGATGCCAGGCACGCAAAAGACCGGTATAATTACACTTTTCGTAAAGGGGCGTGGATAGAAGGACGGGGGAGGGGGGGGGGAGGAGATTGTGGAGGTGTGAACCGGAGATAGAGCATTAGCGCCTTCGTCACATAATTATTATAGGGTCGAGGAATGGTGAGGCGCCGCGTTTTTCTTGGCGCTAGCGGACAATTTTCATATATCATAAACATAGTTAACGGTGCGCCATTCACATCCTCGTAGCTCCAGTTTTTCCAACCGGGAAAAAGTCCTAAGCGCTCATTTATGGAAGGAGGCGCGCCTTGAGACTCGACACAATTTTCAAAAGAGGAATGATAAGGAAGAGGTGGGGGGAGGGAGGGAGGCTACTATTCGTTTCGTTTTCTCATTTTTTATAGGAAACGGCCTACACGCGGGTTTTATGAGTTCGTCGTCATTGTCGTCGTTGTCCTAGTCTTCGAATGCTCAGATTTTTTCCTTTTTTTGGGTTATGTAAGATTATGAGTGCATGCGCGTCATGGCTTTTCTTACATCGTAATGCCGAAACTTTAACATATATAATAGCCATGACTTTTTTTTAATGGAGAATACGTATCAGGTGAGATTTAGAGCCAATATCGCCTTTTACAATGCTCGTAAAGTGCGCAATTAAAATACTTTGTTACGGCGAATTTTATGCAAGCAAGTGCCTTCGGAAAACAATGTTGTTATTATGGCACTTAATTATAGGCGGTTAACCTGTGAGTTTATAGTGCTTTTAAGTATTTAAGTATATGAATCTTTAAATAAATTATATCAATACCTATATTTCCTATACGTACGTCATATTTCATTCGAGAGGCGACAATTTGCAATAATATTTCATATTAATTAATAAAACCATAAAAAAGATACCACGCTGGTTTGTTTGTATTGGTTTATAAGTATCAACACTTGCGGTTTCAAGCGTGAAGTCACACTTTAATGATCAATTATTTTCTCATATTTTTATACAGTAATGGTAATAAATTAGTCATCATGCAATTTCGTAGTTATAAAACTCTTAAATCATACATATTATTAATTCAACAACGTTCGTTTAATATCATTGTGCATGCGTGCGTGCGTGCGTGCGTGCGTGCGTGCGTGCGTGCGTGTGTGTATAACGCGGCTTTTAAAGGATAGCGACTGCGCTTTGAAATGGATTTATCGCAGAAGGACAATTTTATAGTTTAACTTTAATTAAACTACCGTTTTGAAGGTAAAACACATGTCGTGCAAAAGTTGTACTACCTGTATACAATACAGTTGAGCATCACAATCGTACGTTCAGCAAGGAAATTACAGCAGCAGTTTTAATAGCCTTAATTAGACGGCAGTATTTTAAATGTTTATCATCAGTATTTAAATGTTTATGAAAAATTTACGTACCAAGGAATGAGAGTTAAGTTTATCGTGCAATTAAAAAAAATAATAGCTTTGAATATAAAATTAATGCTCGACTCTCTTGGTATTTTTACTTCTTCTTCTTCTTCTTCTACACATCATTAGCTTCTTCTTTATCTCTCTCTCTCTCTCTCTCTCTCTCTCTCTCTCTCTCTCTCTATTTTTTTCTCTTTCATTAGAACAATTTCAATAGCCCCCGTACAAATAGTATTAAATATACTAGGCAAACGTAGTAGAACAATATTGCTTAATATACACATTGTCAATGATTTTTTTCTGTTTTTTGTTTTTTTGCTTTTTTTTTTGCCACAACTCCCAGGGGCCGATATTTTGAACTAAAATTTGCAAAATTATTATCTCTATATCTGAATAAAGTATCTCGACTATCGTACATATAAATTTCAAATAGATTATGCCTCTAGGAAACTTTAACGTTAAGAGCCGAGCTTCCTCAACGTATCAACTATTCTTCTCTACGTATCGTTTTCATATTTTGCCGAAAGCACTCACTCCAATTACGTTTAAGAATCGCTTATCCCCTTACAATCACTGCGCGTTTAGCAGCAAGAAGAAACGTCTTAAAATGTATCCCTCGTAAGGGAATACGATATTTCCAATGGACATGTTGGTAACGCAGCCGTCCATGGCTGCACGAGCGCAGCAGCACGTTCACGTCGATGAGAATCGAGGCCACGCTAGATATTTACCAAATAATCAATCTATTCGCGCGGATGAAGAAATGGCATAAAGCCTCGATTACGGCAATCGTTACTTCATTTAAATATTAATTCACACTACTGCAATAGATGCAAGAATTAAGGACTCAAAACGCTCGATCTGCGAGCTCTTCGTCATTCGATTTTGCAATTCGGATTACGCAAGCGAACGAGGCTTCTCGCTAATAAGGACGGACATACACGTCGTGGCAAGCCGTCCACGCCCATTCAGCACGGGCAAGTTCAGCTTGAGGTCGGAAGGCGAAGGCCGATGGCCTTCCTTCCACTCCTCCACTCGACTGGCTCCCGACGAGGCACTTCCGCGCTTCCCGTAACTATGCCAAGTGGCCGACGATCCAATTATCCGACGGTTGGCGAGTCGAAGGGGAGGGAGGGAGAGCGCGAGAGAGAGAGAGAGAGAGAGAGAGAGAGAGAGAGGATGAGAGCGAGGAAGCGAGGGGAGGTGGGAGCCAGGGCACCGGGCCGAAGGAGCGAGGAAGGAGGCCGCGGCGTACCTGAGTACCCACGGAGCGCCGGCCTCCAACGGTTTCTCATCCAAAAATATCCCCCGATGCGGCCCCCGAGCGACACATGGGCCGTCCTCGTGGCAGAATTGGTTGCGAATTATCGCGGCTTAACCGTTGCCTCGACATGGCGTTCTCCATGCCGTTGCTGCAGACAGTTAGGTCGAGGCCGACCAACGCTTGCGCTGGGAAACTGGATTTTATGGACAATGGAGGTCGAGATCGAGCTTGAGGAATGGCCCCGGGGCTAACGAGTATATCGACACGCTTATTTCCTCGAATGTTGCCACTTGTCGAGGCTCTAGGACAGTGGGCTTATCATCGAGGTAAAAGTCTCGGGGAGTTTGGTCGCTAACGCGTATCAGAAGCCAATGCAGTCGACCGATTATTAAAGATCTTATCTGCCTTTATTATAATAAAGGCGCCCAGGCTAAATTAAATGGCGATTGCCGTTTCGAAAGAGCAAAGCTTTCGCAAGAGTGGACCAGCTGTCCCCGCGCATGGAACCACTCAACCTTCGCGCCGGTGCGCGTAACGGGACTCGCATCAGGTCCCCACGCATGCTCGCCCTTTCCTATCGAGTACCTTTGTACGCGCTATCCGTCTCTCTCTCTCTCTCTCTCTCTCTCTCTCTCTCTCTCTCTCTGTGCCTTTCCGGGCCTCTGTCGCTCACCTTCTTCGTCGCCTCGTCGTAACGCATCTCGTATGTATATCCGATCGTTCATGTAGCATTGGCCGCACATTGGCAGCTCGCGAATATTGGAATATTACTTGACGAGTCGACCGCGCTACGTACGCTAATGGCAATAATGAGCGTCGAGAGTAGTGAGAGGGACGGATAAATTATTAGCAATACAATATGTCGGTACCCAGTTCGAAATATCAAAGTGCAATCGATCGATGGTTTGTTCGGATGAAGAGCGGAAAACAGATATCCTCGGGTTACGATGCAATTTAGAGGTGATGAGCAAAGATGATGGAGGAGGAGGAGGAGTGGGGGTATGATTACTCGTCACTCAATGGCGACAGGTATCGAATTAACGATAGAATTTTGTCCCCGAGGAAAGCCCCGAGATCGAGGGGCAATTAAGAATATGGCTAAAGTGGCCGGGGGACATGGAAAGATTTCTTTATCCAGTGGTGCCTGGACACCAAGACTCGAGGTCTTGAGGGACGAAACGCATCGGCTGCCCCGTTACTCCGACTATGAGCTTCTGCCACGAGGAGATACGACACGTAAGGCGAAATAGTCAACGACGCGATCGCCGACGCGAGAAAAACGATGATGCGAGCGTCGAGATGGCGGGAGGGGGGGGGGACGAGGGCTGGGTGGCAGAGGGAAGTGGAAGGTCGAGGTGCCGGTGTACGCAGAGTCGCGGAAGTGTGAAGAGAATGTAATTTGGTTGGTCTGCGGCAGCGACAATTAAATTTCGGAATTGCGGCGAGAGATCGATACACCTGGCGCTGCTTCAAGTCAATCAAGCGACAAGCGATTAATTTCCAAATTGAATTGGCGTTTCACTCGCGAGGAGCTGCGTCGGATTAATAGATTTTTCGCTCGGCAACTGGAACTTTCGCGGCGAGCTGATTCCGTTCGCCAAGATATTGGCCAATCGATATTGACTTTGAATATATTCGTATTTCAGTTTCTGACGCGTGGAATTTTATCGCAAACGCCAAAGATAAATTCATTTTCAGCATCGGACGCGATTAGCTGTTTATATTAATATATTTTCTTCGCGGCGAACGCTCGTCAAAAGTTCTAGTCTAACGGATTTAAGAGAATTTAAAAACGCATATTTATCGTGGCGTAAAATACGTTTGATTTTTCTAAAGGCAAAACTATATAAAGTATAAATAAATAAATGGTTAAGACCATTTAGCAAATGAAATGTATTATATTTTTCTTTGATATTTTCGTTTTTGTTTGTTTGTTTGTTTTTTGTTGTTGTTGTTGATTTTTCGCTAATTTGCATGGAGCGAGTAAGATTTAACAACGAGCCGGTTCTTCGTGTCCCAACGCCGCTTCGTATAATCGAATCATACATAATATCTCACGAATGCCTTACTCGAGTGTACAATAAAGGGTTACGCCTGCCGAATAATCTGTACTGAATGGGAATTGTGCACTGGCGATACACGGGTGTGCGCACGCGCATGAAAGGAGAGAGGGTCTGTTACTTATTATCGCTGTATATGCTTTATTAACGGTCATGTCCGTACTTTTATCGTTAGAACGATGCAAAGAAATTGCGATACAATTCGATACTATCCAGTACGCGTGAATAAATAAAATGCATCGGAGTATTGGATATTGCATTTATTTTTTATTTTTTATTTTCTTTTTTTCACTTTTAAGTTGAAAATCGAGTTGAAACTCACTCGGTTGGAATGCGCAGCTTGAGACTCCGCACTGTGCAATTATAACGATCCAGGGTATTCATCGTTATAATTTCATCGATATTCAAACGGATAATACGCATTTTTATTTTAAAACTGGGCTGCTTCCCGTGCGACATAATTTTCATCAAAATATTCACTTCGACAATTTATAATTAATAATTAAACTGCATTTTAACTTCATAGAGATTAAGAGCATATGAATTACACGATAATGTTGTACTTTTGATTCAACTTAATTTGATGGGGAATCTCGAATTATGTTATTATGACGTAAAATTATACGCCATTTAATAGTGTGCAATCACCAATTATCTACAAATTCGTAGGAATTGGAAAACCAAAGAGAAAAACGAGAAAAAGAACAAGACAAAGGGAAGGAAAACAAATTATAATTATTTAATTACGCATAACTTGTAAATTCCTCTGCTTAAGGAGTGAACTCCATTTTTCACGTTTCATCATATCAAAGTACCGTGCAATCCAATTGACGTGAAAATTACTACTTGTCACGCGAGTCTTAGCGCATCCCATGATTTATTATTCTATCCTATAGATTTATTGGACACGTGGTACTTTAAAGTTAGTTGAATAACAAATGTTTCTTTTTTCTTTTTTTTTTTCTTTCCCAAACGTATGAATTATTATTATCGCACGCGGTACGGTGGCATGCTTAAAAGCTCCCTATAATTGGTTTACGAGAGCTTCGTCCTTCCACAATCACATCTTCAAATTTCTACAGCTTCATCCCTCTTGACTGTGCGCGGGGATTAAATGCAGCGCCGCAAGTATATTGGCATCGCACGTACGTTAGGCTTAAGCGGACGGAAAAATCGTCCTCGCGACGAATGATGACCGAGCCGCGTAAGTCGTCATCAGGCTCTCTTTGCTCATGCTACTTTTATCAAACGGGCGATTGGTTATGTTGCGCAATAATCCAGCGAGTGGCCAAAGAGAATCGTAGGCGTTCGAAGCGCGCAAAGAAGACGCAATGATGCTCGATGACAATATAAAAGGCGAATCGTTCGTCGGTCTTGGGCGCGAATCAATCACAAGATCATTGCGTACCCAGTCGCACCCACGCGTCCACAAGGGCGACCGAGGGCTCGACATACCTACACAACCATATGGCTTCACGCCCCCGAGGCACCGGAGTAACGAGAGCGATAAAACGAGAAGGCGCACACGCGCGAGCGAGCGATTCTCAAGGAGTCGGGCCGAGCAAAGTTATGCTAATGGCTAACGGTTAAAGAGAACGCGGCTAAGGGACACGTTTACGCGGACCGATGGGATCGACGTGCACAGCCGCCGCCGTCGTCGTCGGTATTGCCTCTTGAATAGGTAATGTATAAATCCTTCGACACTGGGTCACCGAGGTGGCGCTAGGCTCGCCCGCGAAGTAGCCGAATCGTCGACCTAATCGTCGGCATCCTCGCGCGTTCTCCTCGTCGACAGCGACGACGAATTCCAAAATACGGCGCTAGATTTACAGCATTAATGGTGAGTCGCCGGTAAGAAGAGGCACCGGACATTATCCTTGCACTCCGGGAGACAAAATAATTATGGAAATTCGTCATATTATCGAAGATATTGATCGAGGTAGCGGAATCGTCCGCGTTGACGTTTATGGAGTACAGTTGCGCCTCGCCGGGAAATTTGAATCTCGGGACTTTGGAACGAAGATGACTCCCCTGACGCGAACGTCGTTTTTCCAAATCAGATTTTCCGCGAAATTGGATATTTTTGTTTGTTATTAATGGGACGAACCACCGGACTTTTACGTATTATTTTACTGAAATATTTCATCGTGGAGGTAGCAAAGTAATTTCAACGCGACAAACTACTCGATCCTCGATAACTTTGTTTTCCTGCATTTGTACTTTTCCAACTCTTCGCTTATAAGTGAAATTTAAATTTCGTTATATTATTGTTATTGTAACATATAACAGGGGCAATAAAATTTGTTGCAATCCTTACGGCCAACGGAACGAAGAATAATGTACTTTTATAAGAATCTCTCCAACATTAAACACTTGCCAACACTGTCTAATTTGACTTTATTTTTTTTTTTTTTTTATTTTTTTTTTAATATATTCAGTAATAGTTTCAGTACACAAATCAGAAGCGTGGAAAATGTATTTTCTTTAGATTGAAATACGAAACAAATATGAGAGTAACGTTTGCTAACCTCATTAAAGTTTATTAATAGAAATTACTTCAACTACTACATAAATTTTCATCAATATCTATATGCTTTCGAGCACGTATGATTATTCGCAGCTTATAAACAAATCCATACAGTATATAACATTTCGCTCATACGTACAGTGAAATGAATTTTTTATATTATTATTAGAATTACATTGGAAATTCTTCAATATACCTGAGACTGTGTTAGAGCAAAATTTCAGCAGTATTTAAGTGCATATTAGTTCTTCTTTTTCTTTTTCTATTCGTATTTTTTTTTTTTTTTTTTTTTTTTTTTTTTTTTTTTTTTTTTTTTTTTTTTTTTTTTTTTATGGATACTATTATTAATAACCATTGCACGAATTCATGCACATATCATTCGATATAAAAAGTCAAAACTAATTTCTGAATAGGTAATTTAATTTTGATATAATCTATTTTTAAATTGCTCCAATTACGGCGTCCAATTTCACGATCAGTTTATTAATGTCTAATGATTTAAATTAAAATGAAAATTTTCATTACTTGAAAAAATTCTATCACATAAGGACTATATCTTTCAATCTTTCAATAGATCTATTAGAATTTGGGAATGTAATTTTAAAACAATATGTTGGAAAATGTTGTAGATAGAATTTAAGAAAGTAGGCCAAAGTCACGTGTACTTAAAAACCAGAAACTTTCTTTCTTCCATCGCTTTTAAAAGCTTTGATCATTACTTCTTTTATGTATAATAATGGTTTATGTATTAACGCGGTAATTTATTCGCACTTGTGAATCAATTGTTTCTTTTTTTGCCCCCATCATTGTACTCGCTAATAGGGAAACCCACTCGAAATAGAAAATATTTACAGACTCGTTAAAGTACAAAGTTAAAATATTTATTGAAAACGTTCATTTCTAGCATTACAAATGATTATATATCTTTATCTTTTTCTTCAATTCGGCAAGGAATTTCGGATTTTGAAATTAATGCACAGGAGACTTTATTGTACATTAGGATCGTTAATGCGTAAAATGATGTAACATCTGGACTTTATCATTTATAATAAACTATACTTAAGTGTAAAAAAAAAAAACAAAAAAAAAATATGTTACTTTGTAAGCATTTACACTTGTACGAACTGACAGCGATGCATTAAGTATTAAAAAATTATAATTGTCTGTATTTAACATTCCAATTATAAGGAATTAAATTAGGTTTTTTATGCGTTTAATGATATGTATTGCATTAAGGCGAATATTACATTATTCTAGGTATATTTGAAATACTAATAACAAAATCCAACAATGCGTCAACGACAAAAGTAGCAACATTGTTTAATACAATTCTAAACTGTTGACATGGGTTAATTTATTTTTAAAAAGTGTTGACATGTGTTACTTTATAAAAGTCGCGCTGTATTAATCGACATGAAATATTTTTATTTTTATTAATAGACCAAATGAATTCCCGATCATTTACTAGTTAATTTGATGCATTAAAGATGACCAATAAAGCATTACAATTATTATTTGCATCCAAGAATGTAAAAATATCATGGAATGACCGAAAAACCGAAAAACCGAAAAAGTGAAGTCATTGTAAGTGAAATTTTTTTAAAGAGACCTGACCTCTGTCCTGGGCGAAATTTTCAGAACAGAAATAGCACAATCCACTCTCCGGGATTGTATTAATAGTAAAAGCAAATGACGTGAATGTGCCGTTGTACGACTATTATTGTATTCGCTCTCTTTCGATTACAATTGACTGCTAAGCAAGCTTTGTCCAATCCAAAATGTGTATATATATATATATATATATATATATATATATATATATATATATATATATATAAATATTATTTAATTATTGCATTTTGTATTACAACAAAAATTGATGAAAGTGCGTATACACATAAATTTCAATGTATTTGTAAATATGCCGATATTAGTTTTTGATTAGAAAGTATAATTTTCCATTTCTATAATAATTCATGAGGTTGATATATTTAAATATTTGAATAACCCACACATAAAAATGAATATTTTTTATTATTATTAATTAGTGCAATCTCAACAATTCCTATATATATATATATATATATATATATATATATATATATATATATGTATGGATAGATATATAAAGAAATATTAAAATAGTGCTTCTTCAACAAATATAGATTGCCACTGTTAATATACATTCGCTTTTGATAAAAGCCGACCATTAATTTACCAAGAGACAACGTATTTACATAACTATTATTGAATACTTAAACTGCATGACAAAATTATTGTCCTTCTTATTATCTTTCACTTACTGATAAACCTTAATCTTTCGATAAAATAAATATAATCAACTATAAATTGCAAGTGCCATTGCAAACACACAGTATACATTACTATAGATTTTATCAGAGAAAATAAATGAACATCTTAATTATGAAAAGCTTTAATTTCTCGTTTCCGTTATAAAACGCGCGTACTTTTCTGTAAATAAGCACTACTGGCTAACATTAAACCATGTCTCTTGGCACGAGCAAAACGAAGAAAAATGCAACTCTCATGAAACTCAATACCGTCTGGTTTAGCGTATAGGTTAACGGAGCTACAATGGGGGTAGCTCTTCTTTTTTCTTTTTCTTTTTTTTTGTCACAGATAAGATAACACAACGACGATTCATGAGTAAGTAACACAAATAGGACATGCGTACACGTACATATTTAAATCCATTTTCATTTTTTTTTCTTTTCTTTTTTTTTTTCTTTTTTCAATGACAATGTCTACCTTAACCTTATTGGTTGATATATTTTTCATACATCTCATGCAATGTTCCTTTTATCACTAGTTATTAACAATTAATCGTATACTAGGAGGATAATAATATACGTAAGATTTATGTAATTTTGTTTTTTCATAAAAATTATAAATGTAATTAATATTGAGATTATGCAATTAAATTAGAGAACTTTTTTGGACAATTGTTGTAATATAATTAACTAGCTTGAATTTCCAATAATATTTTCGACAGCCTAATTAAGCTTAAATGTTAAACTAAAATTATAATAAACTAATTAATAATCATACTTTTGTAATATTTCAATGTTGCATAAATTTATCAATTTCAACTACATGTTATGCCGGAATAATTTTTATACTACAACAATGTATCTTTAAGGAGGCAATTGTTCCAAAGTATAATTAAATTCGATGCTTTTAATAAATTTATAATTATTAAAATTTATGTTTTTATAATTTGCATAAATTTGGTTGATATGTGATTTTATAAAAAGTAATTATCAAAAATGTTAGAATAAATTTTTTCAAATTTATGTACATACATAGTATATCGGCCGTGAACTTTTTAAAATATAAATTTAGTTTTCGTTAGCAGATATTAGGACCGAGAGTTATAAGCAGCATATCATTAATATTTAATGAGTCAGAATGAAAAAGTATGACTCCACGTTTACTGATAAATTTTTTCCAACTAAATATAATACGCTACGAAGATAAAAAAAAGCAACAAGTGTTTTTAATCTTTAAAGCGAATAAAATATGTTAAAAAATTTTAATTAACAAATCACCAACAAAATAATCTTTTGTCTTGAGAATAAATTAAATATTCTATGAAAATATGATTTTACTGTTTTAAATTCATAGCGTACGGCATACCGCACTATCTATCAAGATTTTTCCTCTTTTAAAAATTATTTCACGCATCACTACTGTCATTATTATTATTCTTAATGTTGTTGTTGTTTTTGTTTTTGTTGTTGTTGCTGTTGTTGTTGTTGTCGTTATTGTCGTTGTTGTCGTTGCTGCTTTAAAAAAAAAAACATTTTAAATAAATAAAGAACGGCACTTAAAGGTATCGTTTGAATTTTTAATCAACGACCGATTTTCTTTTTTTTTTTCTAAAAAAAGACGATCATTTTTTATGATTCGAAGCGACAGTTTACTGAGATGAAGCGGCGCGCTTTTTTTTGTTATAAGACTATGGTTTATAATGAGTCGACAACGTAATAATAAATAAGTCTGATCATTAGAGGTATGTGTAATTTTTTGGAAATCAGATAGAGCAAAATTGTCATGATACGAGAATAATCCGCCATTGTATGACAAATTTTAAATAGACTCGCACCATCGATCAACCATATCATTGCAATGTACACATTTTTCAAGAATATGCATATGCACCTATACCATTTAAGAAATTAACTTTTATATATGCACCAATAGAAATCATATTCTCTACTTCGCTTTCTCACAATTTTGTTTTTATCAAACAACTTTCATGAAGCTCACGCGAATGCGTATGTTTCACAGACTAAACTTTTAGAAGGTCAAAGGCAATTCGAACGGATACCCAAGGTCAATAAAGAAACGAAATATGTAAAAATTAGTAGCGTGAAAGTGAAACGCGAGGTAAGTAAGGTCATAAAGCCAACTGTGCTCAACATAAATTTCTATAGATTCGCGAAATAACGAAAGTTCGCGTCGCAGAAGGAAGTGCTCGAACCTAATCTTGATATGAATTGTATCAAAGGATCGTTTAGCGCTTCGTCCCACGATCATCGGCGGCCGTCCACAGGACGTTGGAAGTATCGAATGGAGATCGTGCCGCTTTCGCCCCTGAAAAAGCCTCATCCGCGTCTCGATTGGAATTCGAGCTCGCGACGAAGAATCCGAATGTCGTATGAGCTTCTACCCATTAACATCCATTTTTGGATTTTTCACTGTTATAATTAAGACGTACATACTTCATCTTTTTTTTTAATTTTCACTGATAAGTAAGTAAATCGGCTCAGTAAATCGTAAGTTATTATGTTTATAAGACTAGCTCTAACCCCTTTCGTGCACGCTCATTAAATTTCGGCGAATACGAGGAATCATTTTATTTACTAAACATTGGTTTCAAACTGGTCGAATATCGAGATCTCCTTGACGAGAACAAAAAATTGATTTTACATAGCCCTTTTTATCTCCTAGAGTTTCACATTTTTGCACACCTATCACCATTGTCCCAGTAACGCCTCTAACTGAAAAATCGTGCTTATTTCCTTCGTTGTACTTTCTATGACGAGCCTTTTATCTACTCTATCCTCGACTTCTTTTTAGGCAGGACCTTTTTCCCAAGCGCTGCGTGTCACAACTCCATTGCGCGTCCTATCCCCGCATCTTTACCCAACACACATTCCGCTGTAGTAATTTGCATAGGTAAGAGTTAATAAGTTAAATTGCCGAAGAAGGAAGGTTTGAAAATACGCTTAGAAAACCCAAGTGGAAAAAGCTGAAAGATTCATTTTTGCAACGAGACATAGGTAAGAATATGTATAGTTTGCAAAATACAGAGAGCAACGATTCTGAAAATGTATTTGAAACGAGCAATAATTCATTGCGCTTCAATGATACAAATCTGAGAATTATACTGAAAAAGCGATTAAATTTTTCAGTTATAAAATGTATTAGTTAATATCTTGATGTATAATAAATGCAATTAAAAAAAAAAAAAAAAAAAAAAAAAAAAAATATGTGCATTATTTAGTGTAAATGCCAACGCGGAATGATTTAATTCGCATAAATTGTCATTTTACTGTAAGTTTTATGTGCAATATGGAACGAATTAATTTTGTAAAAATAGCTTTTAATCGAATTAGTTATTTAATTTCAAAGAATTCCTGCCAATTAGTCATAATAAAATGATTAATGCTTTATTTTATTCTACATATCGATAATTTACATTTAAATCACTTATTTATAGTATAATTAAATCACATTACAACATGCGCGCGCTTGTGTGTGTGTGTGTGCGTGTGTGTCTGTGTGTGCGTGTGCGCGTGTGTATATGTATTGATGCAGAAATTGAATTTCGATTTAATTATTCTTGAGAGAAGATGCTGCCCTTGTTTATGCTTTTTTTCGAATTATAAAGAAAATATATTCAAAATATATTCTTCATAATGTCCGAATGAATTAATAATGTGTATATAATCCGTTTGAATGAAAAAAGAAGTATACCAATAATATTATTATTATTATTATTATTATTAATAATAATAATAATAATAATAATAGTAATAATAGTAATAATAATAATGTAAGCGTGAAATATTTGATGATTTTATTCATAGTTGGACAGAATTTTTGAAAATACTTATCAAAATTATTCCAACAAACCGTCCTAAACTGGTATTATAACAATATTAAAATTCCTTTATTTATTTAAGCGTACTTTTATCTTTTCAGATAAAATACTACTAACATAAATACCTAATTAATGACGTTGTCCGTGAATTTTATAAATATCTCATAAAAATCGTGGGTTTGATTTATTCTTAACTATTCGATAATATAGATACAAAATATAAATTATGAAATATGATTCTTAAAGGAAAAAATCAATATTGAATGAATGGAAAGTCAAGTTTTCAAGGCGCAGTTAAAAAGATGTATATATTGCTTGTTAGCTGTTAATTTTATAGGAAGCGAGTATAAAGGACGTTCCAATGTGGATAAAAAATAACATATATGTGTAACTGTTAAACAGCTAAATTATAAATTTCAACTGAGTTACTTAGGCACAGCCTCGTGTACTTAAATTCTTCTGATAATTTTCATTAGGCTTTCCCTATTTATTATAACGGTTATTGTTATTAGCGATGACAAAAAAAAAAAAAAAATACAGAAAAAAGAGGGAGAAGGAGCCAGTTAGTTACCCGTCTTCCAATGACAAGCAGAGTGTATGCAAACAAACTAAGTTTGGCCGACCTTGTTTTTGAATAAGGAGGAAAAAAGGTTGAGAATTAAGCTGGATATTCCCGTTCGTTTTTCCTTCTTCAATAGTTTGGAAATAAAAGGGCAATTTAATAATTGTGGGCACAAATATTGTTTGCTTTTCAATAAAGTGAGCATGTACCTTGAGCCTCCATTTGTAACGTGACAGCAATAATTCGGATATTTGTGAAAATTGGATTATGACATTAAGGTTAGAGGTATGATTCCGTCTTAATGACGAGGCGATGAGCCGCGAAATTACGCAGGCAACTCTATTTACACGCACACGCGCGCGCACATACACAGAGAGAGAGAGGGGGGGGGGGGAGAGAGAGACACAAAAAGGTAACTCTTATTTGCTCGCAAGACTTCCCTTCGGTCGAACAAGAGATTCTTCATTAAAGCACCGAGATCAAATTTACTTAATTTAGAGGGACGAGGTTCGCTGGCGGTGGAACGGGCGGATGGATGAGGGGAACACAGCCACGCAGAGGAAGGAGGCAAGTGGGGTAAAGGGGAAAGAGGAAGAGAAGCGAGGAGAAGGTAAGAAACGGATCAGTCCTCCAGGGGCCAGTCGTTCTCATTCCTCCTTTCGTTCCACTATCTCCACGCGGCGGCCGAGATAACGGAATCCCTCGCGCGCCCATCCGTGCGATTCTTGTTCTCCTGCGTGTTCGCGTTGCCCATACCCACCGAGTAAAAGGACAGGGGGTCAAGAATGTTTCCGAGGCGATTTAAATGCCGTCCGATGGCCCCGATACCGCGCTTCTCGCGTTATTCGAAATGTCGGCCCATTACGCTCTCTTTCTTCACTCAAGTCGGAAATCCCGGGGACATTACCGCCACCCTCACCGCGTCTCCGACATTACCATTACTCCCTTGGCCCGGCCCGACTAGTTTGCGCGAAAGTTGCGCAAAATTTCGCAGCCAGACTCGAGCTAATGCAAAGACGAGGCTTGAGCAATGCTGTGCCAAGGATCACCCGACATGTATCACTCTCTCACGGCGCCGAGGCACGACTTTTAGCGCGAATTGCAGCGCTCATTTTTAATCTCGCGAATGCGCTCTCAAAAGGCCTCTCTCCCTCTCTCTCTCTCTCTCTCCCTCCCTCTCTCTCTCTCTCTCTCTCTCTCTCTCTCTGGACATTTCGCAGAGAAGGCCGAGCGAGCAACTATACAAAGGTTTAGTTAGCATTTACATTCTACTTTACAGGTAACTGCGACACACTTTTTTTTCTTCTTCTCTCTGTTTTTTTGCTTTGTTTTGTTTTGTTTTGTTTGAGTTAAGTGACTTTTTATTAGCAGTGCACTTGCCTCTTAGGTTTATGATATAAATGCCAATTGCGCTTGTCCTTTTTATACACAATCTGTACAATTCATGTAGCAACAGCTTTTTCTCACAATGTAAGTGCGCACGTGCGATTGTACGAACGCGTTTATTTATATAATCGATATAATTTGTCATTGTTCCTCGCTATATCGCTAGTTAAATCATTTATGAACGTTTAATATAATTTACGCGTTGGTTGCATAACGTGTGATGTACATTGGGCGTCAAAGTCGTGCAAAATTTTGCATTTTTCATTTTTGTTGAGATGAATAAATGCACATGCATTATCTTGTAAATTAATAATAATAAAAATTTCGTATTAAATCTCTATTTTGAAAAAAGTACACTTCACTCAAAAGATAGTCCAATTTTTTTGTTTGTTTGATAAAACTTTAGTAAAAGATTACATTTGCACATGTTATATGAATAATCGTGTTAGTCGATGATATTTCGCATGCTTTATTGTAATTAATTTCAATAGAAATTTTCTTTTATAGATAAGCTATTGTACATTCGATTTGCAAGATTTTCTATGAATTTATATAATGTGGCTCAATCACTTGAAAATTACAATTTATTCGTTATTTTAAATTAATATGAAATTCCTAAAAAAATTAATTTGACAATCTATTTACAAATGGCGTATCACAACGATCTCTAATATGTACTATTGATGAAAAAAATATAAGAATTTTAAAAAATAGCTAATAAATTATAAAAAAATATCTTATTTATATTGATTTGAATTATTATAGACCAATTGGCTTCAATTTCTCATTATTACGTTCACATGAAATTATTACGAATAATTGAAACAAGTTTGTCTATAGTTTAAATTAGTCCAATCCAAAATGATCAAAAAGTCGTTTAGATTTATTAAAAATCGCAAAATTACATTTAATGCCATAGTTCAGAGATTCTTTTATTGTTTTTTATTTCGCATACTCTTCTATTATTACTCAATCGAAGAATTGTATTGAAAAATGTTTCAATCATTATAAAAACCGATTAACGAACGGCGCAAGAAACAAATTGATCTTTTCTTTCAAATAAAACTTCAATAAAACAAACACAATGTAAAAATAATATCTGTTCAAGTATAGTGAATAGGAGTTTGTTGTTTAATTTACATTGAAACTATTATGACTTTCTATTAATTTGCTCGATCATCCTTTAACCGTAGATTCTACTTTCTTCTACATGGATGTTGATTTTAAGTTACATTTAGACTAATTGTAGCAATTTTGAAACAACATCGTGCCGTAATTATTATTGAAACGAAGGGATCGATAATTGATTAGCGCTAAACTTTCTCAAGTTGAATCGGTCGATAGCACTTTGGCATTAATAAGTGAAATATCGTTGGATATGGTTTTATCGCTCACACGGCTTAGATTTAGATTTCGTTTTTCCGGCGTCGTGCACCTCGTCACGGATTTCACTTTCGGACACGAAGCCAGACTTTTGCGAGGAAAAAGAAAGCCACGCCATGGAGGTCGTGAACGCACCTTTGACTACTCTTTTTAGAGTTTTACATGACATTAGGGAGTAACGCTAGACGTGGCGACGGGAGGCGGGACTCTTTTTTTCACTGTCCTTTCACGTATCGCTCGGCGAGTTCATCCGTTTTTTATGTTAACGAGCCGACTTTCAATGTCTTTTTCTTCTTTTTTAACGAGGGCTTGGCAGCGCTTGAAATCCCTGACCTGGTCATCTTGAAAAAGGAGAGGAGGCTACGCGAATGAGACAGCTAAGTGAGAAGTAACGTGGTGACTTTGCGTTTTTCTCAGTCTTTTCTTTATCAAGTGTAACGAGGAAATTTACAGTCTCAAATCGAAGTAAAGTGTAAAAGAGAAAAAAAAACTTTACTGATTATTTAATTTTTAGTTAATGTTTAATGCAGAGTTTTGTATAATTGGAATGTTGATGAATACGTGTGTGCGTGTGTGCGCGCGCGTGCGCAATGTGACAATATCGATGCAATTGATAATTAATAGTACTAATGATTGATAAGTGATTAAATTTTATCGCTCCGTGTGAAGCTAATTTGTTTTATAAAAATATTAAGTATATCAAATCCAGTATTAAAAATTATTTTTATTTAAGCCTTCTCTGTAAATTGAGTGGACGTATTTACTTAATATCTCTATATTATGAT
This sequence comes from Ceratosolen solmsi marchali, assembly GCF_000503995.2. Taxonomy (NCBI): domain Eukaryota; kingdom Metazoa; phylum Arthropoda; class Insecta; order Hymenoptera; family Agaonidae; genus Ceratosolen; species Ceratosolen solmsi. The sequence continues at coordinate 2,442,888 of NW_011948422.1, forward strand.
TGATGAACGTCGAGTTTATCGAATGAAACATAAGGTGTGCGCGCGCGCGCGTATGTATATATATATATATTCGCAGCACATATAAACAAAAAATTATAAAAAAACAACACTACCGCAGTCTTATGGGCTTTTAACTAAAAGCATTTCTTGTAAAGTAATCGGTTCATTTGTCATCCATTTTTCTACATTTAACTTCTTCGTCACCTTCGGTTTTTTCATTTTTATGTATTTTTTCGAGCTTTCCACGCGCGCGCGTGCGTTTCTGTATGTGAGTGAGTGAGAGAGAGAGAGAGAGAGAGAGAGAGAGAGAGAGAGAGAGAGAGAGAGAGAGAGGGGATAAATAATTATTAAAATCATCGAAGACCATTGAACAAGAGAGCAGAAATCCTTCTTTTTTTTCACTACGCGTTTCCAACGAATACAATTAGCGTGAAAGACAGAATTTTCTCTCTCGTTACTATCGACGCGACGCTTTAAACATAATATTAAAATAGCCTTGTCAATTTACATAGACAGTTATACAAACGTGATTTGCATTCGAAGTTTATTTTCCATCGTTGCTACAAATTAGCTCGCGGCCAATCAATGCTCACGGCAAGGCAAAGCAAAACAATTCTCACCCTGTCAATCCAACCAAATCCAGCGCCATCGATCCCCGAAATTCCTCGCAACTCGATAACCTCGAGGCCCGCCGCCTCGCCGAGTCACAAATTGCCCACATATCATCGCGCGAGTAATATAATGATGCGCTGAGAGAATCAATGATCGGACATGACGATTCCTTCTCCCCATACGCGACAACCACACCCACGCCTGACCATCCGATTAATCACTGCTCGACCGTATTTGGAGAGAATCGCGCTTTCGTGCCGGCGATGGACCATTACGAAATAGGACATCACCCACGAGTGCGAGACTCATTATCAATTTCTTGGAAATACGGCGATTTCGATGTGCCGTCTTTAGCCGAGCCTCCGCCTAGTGGAAAATTTCACATGTCGAGGATCGTTGGTTGGTTGTTGTGTGGCCGAGGAGACCGACACGAGCCATGATTAATCGGACGGACGTCGGTTAAGCGACGTTGCGCCGTTTTGTTCGCCGAATCCTTTAACGCCGTTGATATTACGAATGGTTTTAAGGAGAGAATTTAGTGAAGGTAAATGGATGAATTGCCGCAGTCTAGCGTTAAGAAAAAACTGCTCTCGAACGAAGAGATTCGCGAGCGATGTTGTTTTTTCAACGGTGCGCGCATTAGAAAATTTATACAACGCGTCGCATTACTATCAAATTCTATTTGAATTCTAATGCGATTTATAAAAGTTGACAAGCAATTGCCCATGTCTTGGATTATTAATTCGGCTTCTTTATTTGTTGTTTTTTTTTTTTTTTTTTTTTTTTTTTTTTTTTTTTTTTGATTATTTTAAGTATCCGATGTAGCGGTGGCTGTTTGAAACTTTGAATGCGCAAGCCTGTAAACGTTCATACGCGAGTTTGCGAAATTGCATGCTCATGGTGTAGATTTTAATCAACCGGCTCGACATTTTCATATAATAATTGTATAATTTTTTCGAATTTTATTTTACGATGCGTAGGTATTGAAAAGGCAAGAGCGGGGATTGATAAATCGTTTGCAAAGTGACGAGCTGTACAAAAACGCGTAATAATATGTCAAATCGGTTATGTAACGTTCTTTCCCAATCTCAAACAATGTATTATAATTTTTTTCGATTCCCATGCAGATTTAATGAGTGGTAAAAAAAAAAAAGCAAGCAAAAACAGCACTCGGTGTGCGTAGAATTTTTCTTAAATAAAAAGCCGATCGAGGCATTATGAATTTAGATATTCGTTATAAATCAAGTTAGTCCGGCGTCGATTGAAAATGGTATTTATATAAAAATTCGAATACCAGGCGATACAACTGAAACAATCCTTTGAAAGGAACTCAATGCCAAAGTAACAGCGGGGCTTTTACGAATTTTAATGGAGCTTAAGCTCGCGCGCTTTATTTGCCAAACGACTTCCGCCGATCGTTCATTTAATATAAAACACGCATCTCGCGCGCACGAAACATCATCGGCAATTACAGACTGCCCATTCAAAACAAGTACTTAAAGTTTAATCTCGCCGGCGTCACCGATCAAGTGGATAAAAAGAGCGAGGACGATCGGCTTAATCGAATTAGCGCGAGCGATGGCGCAAAAAAAAAAAAAGCACAAAACGGCGAAGGGAAAGGAAATGGACGAACGAGTGGGAAAATGGAGAAAAACGAAAAATTAGGGGATTGGATGAGCGACAAAGGGCGACGAAAGCGCATGGTGCGATGATTGGATTAAAATTTGACTCCACCTATCGTTCTACATTAGAAAGCAGAATGTAATTTTAATTAAATGATGTTAATTCGAATTAAGAAAGTAAGTGCTCGCCAAAACCACATAGCCGTTGTCGTATGCGAAGTCACTTAATACGAAGAGAGTATGTTGTTACAAAGCTATCGCTTACATTCAAAATTACAAGCGCAACGTTTTACAGGTGAAAAAGGCCGTTTTGCCCCGTTCCTTCGTACTTTCTAATCTCACGGGGCTCGCGGACGCAGGTTTCTATTGCCGACCTCTCGCGTGCATCTTCTCTCTTCCTTCGATTCTCTCCGCTTCTAATAATTGATTGCTATTTGCGCGAGAGCGTCACTATTGTGTCGGTGCACGAGAGAATGGATCTCGAGATGGGATGCCGCCGTTGTTTTTGTGCCATTTGAAGGATCGGGTGCCATATTAAAGATTTTTCTTTTTGTTTTTGTTATTGTTTTCATTTCGAAATGTCTCCCCGAGCTTATTGGGTAACTCGTAAGCTTTGTAGAATTTGATTGCATTGCAGAGGAGTTGAAATGGATCGGGGCGGGGTGTGGGGATTGGGGGAGGGGGATCGTTAACTTACGTGGTGAAGAAGCTCACTGTTCAAAGCTGCTGTTTATCAGACTCACCTGTTCAACAGACGAAAAAGAAATTACAATTAGTTAAATGTACGACTAGTAGACTTTAGAGCGATTTATCACGCGCACCCGCTAACATAATTATCTAAACGAGGTGATATTTTTTCTTCTCACATTTTAAATACAGTTTCCAGTTGAAATGTTAGCCATTGAAGAATGGGGCGACCAAGTCACGATACCAATGCTGGTATATGCTGTTATTAATACAAGTGTATACATACGTATCTTTTAGAAAGGTACATTGAAATCGCTCGCTATTGGACGTCAGGCTCGATCCATTATCGTTTCTATTTTCGATCACGTGCACTTGCCGAGAAAAGCGTAATTGCACTACTGGCGTTTATTAAGGTCCGCTTCGGGTTTGTTTTAATGCTTTTCGTCACCCCATAATCGGCTAATTAATGGGAAAGGGAAGTAGTTGCAATGCCACCGGCTCCAAAGAGCGATCGACTTTAAGAATTTCGATGGGTAGAGGGGAACAACATTAAATTTATCATCCAAACATTTATCAGCTAGCATTCTGAGTAGACGAGACCGGATTTGTAATCGGGAAATCGATCAAATTCAACCATAAACACCGCTGGCACGTACAATCATCGCCCAAACTATTTATTACACAGTACTTGAATAGCGCTCGTTTAGCTATAAATCATCTACCCGCGAACATCATCTTAATTCTTCGAGCTTAATATTCGATTTAAACTCTCGCGGGAAATTGATTCGGAAGCAATGTTAATAATGTATAAGGACGTAGAGGAAAGCATTCGATTCCGCGGAGCACGCAAATGCGATAATTCAATTTAATTCGCAGATAACGGCACACAAATTCTTTCTTATCCACGAGGAGAGCCGTAATTCTGTCGCGGAGCAGCCGCGAGTGCCTAGCCATGTGGGTCAATGATCCCAGTGATCACCGGTGAAATTTTGCCAGTGTGAATCATCGATAGGCCGCGTTTTTCGGAACGTGAGGTGCGACGCGAATCGCGTCGCGATGACGAAAGGAGGGAAGAAAAGGCCCCGAACGCTGAGCCAATGTTGCAAAGTTATAATTCAGAACAAGGTGAATTTAATTGCCAAGAGCGTTACACACCGCGTTATACCTCGTGGCTCACCTACCTTCACATGCACACGCGTGAGTGTATTAACCCTCGGCATCGAGTGAAATGACCTTAAAGCGTATACAGGAACGCACTTTTACCACGAGTGAGAAGGTGAAGAGAGGGAGGGGATGACGGGCACGGGCGCGAAGGAGGGAATAGGAAGAGAGATCGAGTGGGGGGGGGGGGGGGGGGAGCCCGACATATCGCGAAAACCACCGCTAGGACATGTAATCGAGTAGGAACCGCAACCAAGGACGAAGCAATTATTCGGTGCAGCGAGGTTGTCCGGTCGGTTGGGATCGAAAAAAATGACCGAATATCTGCGATTTTTCACTAGACCGGAACTAGCTGCATTTACCTTTAAGCATTGCCAGGAATAGAGTTATTTGTATTGACGAGTAGTTGAGGGAGAAATACTATTATTAATATTAGAAATTTTTTCACTAGAGGCTTCATGATGATTCGATGATATTATAGAGAACCATTGTTAATTTAAATGATAAATTGTAAATTGATGGAATCGAAAAATGCTGACGATAATATATAAGTCTGGCAATCGATTTTTATCCACCAAAGCTTTTTTTTTTGTCGATCACCACATGAAAAAAGTATTATTTTATTACAACAGCCTTTTTAATAAAATTGAAAGAACTGGCGCAGTTTCAAAGTATTAATAACGACGAAAGTTGCAGCGAATAGTAATTTCAAAATCAATTGCAAATTTTTCTTCACGATGGAAACGTAAATATATATATGTATTTAATAATAATATATTTGAAGAGAGAGAGAGAGAGAGAGAGAGAGAGAGAGAGAGAGAGAGAGAGAGAAATTTCGCGCTATACGCGTCGGTATTAAGTGAACGCCCGCCATTCGATACTTTATAAAATTCATCAAGATCGATATTTTTATCTTGTTATTCGATAGATTTACAATTGTTTTCATTCAATATTTAATTGGCAGTTTCAATAATGAATTGATAAAAACATTCTTTCTCATTCGGATGCCAAGTTAAGTATTTGATATGTAAGCAATTGACAAGCACGCGTGTCGAGAACAAATGCACTTTTCCGCAAATGCTCGTACATTTTGAAATAGTCCGAACCACCAAACAAGGCCATATTGCCATATTAGATGTGCATTTTCATTAATTAATTTATTATTATAGCGTAATTATGAGATTTAATTGAGCATTAATTAGAATATGAAATAAAAATGCACCTAGTGAACGAATAATGCAAGCAAATTCAATTCGCTTGCCGTAGGATAAAGTAGCGCTCGGCTCCAATTAAATATACATTAGGCGAATCTCTCGTTTTAATACTCAGCGCACTTATACAACATGTGCAATCGTTGTTTGGCAAGCAACGTCGCTTAAAGAACGTTATCGTTATTGTCTACGCATTTCAGTGCACTTAGTCACGTGATAAATAATCAATTATTCGCCCTTGATGAACCGACTCTGCACAGCGCGCGCAATTGCGGTCCGCCAAACGGCATCCGACCCTATTATCTCGCGAATCCCGCCATATTCAACGAAACTCTGGCGATGCAAACCCAAACAGAAATTCGCCAATAGTAAACGAATTGTAATTACAGGCCTACCCAGGAAAAGAAAATAATCCCCCCCCCCCTTTCGCCGTTCAATCGCTGATAAACATAAAGCTCGAGCGTGAATCGAGCGGCGCGGTTTTAGTATCCAGTGACCATGAAAAGAGTGAAAGACCGAGGGACAAAAGAAAAAAACGAAAACAATGGCAAGGCGCGTACAATCGCGCAGGAGCCTAGATTTGTCTTTTCTTTTCAACGCAGCGATCGAGGCTTTTGTCGCTCTTTCAATGCTCCAGCCTCGGTCATTCAGCCGCGAACGCCCGCACACATCCTCTCCCTCCCGCCCACCCACCACTGACCCTGAGATCTCACGAGAGCACTTTTGTTCATAACCAGCGCTCCCGTTGTATTTCCCTTCGCTGCTCGGGCCCCGAGCGTTGTTCGCTTTTTCGGCCTCCATACCCATGCCCGCGGTATTTTTTTTTTACCGCTGACGCTGGCTGGGGATTGTGGGGCAGGGACGGGGGACAATTGGTCGCGAGGAGTAATTGGAGTTGGGCAGATCCGCGGCAAAATTGTCCAACGCACGTTTCTTTCAAACGGGACGAAACTGCGTAAAGTGTCTTACGAAATATTCGCTACACCTATCAATCGAAGACTCATTAACCCCCCCCCCCCCCCCCCACCAATCACACCATTTTAATCGGATAATCGCCGCCGCTCCTTGCAATGATATAATCTCACGCGCGAGGATCGAACGTGCGCGTAAACCAAAGCTAAACAAGCAGAGCAAAGGAGTGTAACATGCAACATCGTAACTCGCGATCTCTCCTCGGGGCCACTTAACGGCCCAAAATAAGCAGAATGAGAAGAGCAAACGTGAATGCACCTGCGCGGCTCGCTTACGTAATCGGCCCAGGAGGGAAAACGTCGGTTATGCGCGGCGCGCGAAAATCGTGACTTCCGCGATACGCCCAAGTGCGCATGCCTTCCGCCAAGGCACGAGTCCTGGCTTTCCCATCGGGCCTTCCGTCTCCCTTCTCGATCCACCCCAACGTGCGCCGCCTCCTCATTATATTTTTTATTCGTCGCCCAGACAAGACGAGGCGCAAAAGTGTTGCGACCTTACTTTCGGCAATACACGTTTAATTTAATGGATTTGTTGGAGCTGCGAGCCGATTACTCAGCACTACAGGTAAGCTCCTTCATTCCCGACTTTTATCCTTTTGTTATCCTCTCGTTTTCTCGCTTTTTTTATCTTCACCGCGCGCTTACCGAGTCGACTTCGCAAGTGCCTTATCGGGAAAGACTACACGCTCGATGCATACGCTTCGTAGTGCCAAAGTCACATTCGCGAAGGGCAAAGTGAGAAAATTAGCACAGGATTAGTCTCGTTTTGTTTCGCTAGCGCTTGTACATTTTTTCCGTTACGAAGGGACGACAGTACTAGGACTCGTATCTTTGGAAATCCTTCCTGATTAATATATGTCCTGGCAAAGGGAAGAGGGCCTCGTCATTACAAAAAAAAAAAAAAAAAAAAAAAAAAAACAAAAAAAAAACCGCATGTAAGAGAACCGCATTAAGCGAGAGATTCGAGGATCGCACAAATTTCTCCTAATTCTCTTACCAGCAGAAACTAATTGCGATAATAAAAAGACGGCGAGCTATTTTTATTCAACGCTGTAAGGCATTTAGAGAGCAGAATGTGAAAACGTCGAACCAATCTCTCGACATCCCGGGCATTCCGGAGCTAGCTAACAAAAAAATCGAGATTATATCATTTGTACGCTTTGAAGACGGATAATAATTTTTACATGAAGTCGCAATCGAGGCGAGCATCTTCCCCCGAGGAACGCGCTGTGCCAGCGAGGCAAGAAGCGAGCGGCGACGAGTGGAAAGAGCTCGGCAAGAGTCATAGTCAGGACCACCGGGAATCGCTTGCGCAACGGTCGAGTCGAAGCGCATCCGCGTCACGAGCTCACGATTTGCCAGACGGAGAAATGAGGAACCGAAAAACAAGGCTTTTTCATCGACGTTATAATCGCGCGAACGTGGAAGCGATGGGGCCGCTCTTACCTACTCGCTTGTGTACGCGATAAAAGCGAGAGATCTGGCAGCGGCATTTACGCCGAGGAAAAACTGCGTGCGGGGAAATGGCATTTCGCAATCGGACCCCAGAGAGACTTTTCAACAACGACGTTCGTATCGCGTACTCGGCAGCGGAAGTCTTTCGTTAATCGAGTTGCAATGGCACGACGCTAAGGGCCCCGTGATTACCCACGATCTCATCCACGACCCTTAAAGAGCCTCCTCTGCACATGTCGAATTATCCTCCCGTTGAAGATAATGCTTGTACCTACGCCACTGACCGCATCCTCGGCAACATTGTCCATCTGCATTCATACATTGTGCTTTGTCTACTTATAATTTTTACCTATTAACTTCTTCATCCGTCAATGCCAATCGAATGCATTAAGTGGTATCTTACCGGCCGCCGTGCCGTCGTGCCGCCGCCGTCGCCGTCGCTGATCCCTCCCTCGTTCCCCTATCTACACCATCTACCTCGCTATCCCGTTGGCGCGTAACTCGAGGGGTCGTGTCTTTAATATCCGTAGGTATTTCGTGTAACGCCTGATAAATCCAATTTGTTGGAATCGATAATCGCTCGGTCTACCGTTGATAATGCAATAATCACTCACATTCCTTTGTTTGGACTCGAGAATAAATAGAAAATGACCCAAGGGGTTTTCCCCTCGAGGTAACCAACGAATCTTCCTCGAGCTGTTCCTGGCGAAAATAATCGCACGCGCGTCCTCGTGCTGATTTAGGTCAAAGGTTAAGCCGACATCGGCTCACCCAACGTCCACTTATCGGTCAAACTCCTCGGGATAACGAGTGTAAGTAAGATAAACGGGCTCCCGTCCTAACATCGTGAACCAGATTTTCTTTAAAAGCCTCGCGCAATCTCATTACGGACCAATGCGCAATGATTTATAGCGCGATCGCGTCATCGTCCTGCCTCTGGCGAGACTCGCGCCGACCAAGAAGCGTGCGAATGACTGGCGCGTCGCTTTCGTCACTTCCTGCCCAGCCTTGGAACCCGCGTCGGGCAATATATAATCGAGGCTCGGACGCTTGGACAACAACGTGGGTACAACGACGGCGTCTCGGCGTATAGGCGTCTTTTTAGGTACTACCGTGGTATTATTATTTATTGGCCACGCGCCGTCGACGGAATGACACACCGGCCGAGGACTTGGTTAAATGAAAAATTCCTATTGGCAAAGAATTTGTGGAGGAAATATGGCGACGGAAGGTGGAATGGAACCGAGGCGGTGTGGAACACTATTTAACTGTTCGGATCTTACGAAATTATAAAGTTCGAACTAAATTGACTCGTGCGATTTATAGCCGAGATAAAGCCAATGTAAATTTTCGTTAATTCATCTTGTATTCGAAGGCTAATGATAATTAATATTTCACGTCTCGAGAGCCTTTCATTTTTAAATGCCTATCATTGAAATTTGGTGCTTTATTTATTGTTCGACTAGATTATTATTATTATTATTATTATTATTATTATTATTATTATTATTATTATGCTGCATTTATTAATTAGTGCATTATCGGCTGCGCATTATGTATGCAAAAGTGTATCCGTATATTTTTTAATTTTACCTTTTATTCTGACAATTAGATCGTTGATTGTTGATCATAATAAACATTAAGTTTTCATAGCGATAATGTTGTTCTACAAATTCGTAGTATTTGCACTCGAAGATGCTACCGCGTAAATAATAACTAACAATTTCACATAAATTAAGCGTAAGCCAAGTTATGAAGATTATAGCTTTGTTATTATGTATTCCGTGGTGAGTTACGAGGAGTTTCCAGCACTACAGTAGCAATCATCTATCCTAATTTAACTCAATTTTAGTTTTTCCTTTTATCGACGCGTAGATCCACTGCGTACGCATATAATCATCTAAATGACTTTACAAAGGGTTATATAATAGCAATGAAAATGCAGAAATAATCTTTTTAAACATTTGTAGCCAAATGGTAACAGTTGAACATAAGAGTCGTAATTACATAATTCCCGCATATTCTGTTGGTATCATCAAAAGACAATAAGGACGATTACCGAACAAAAAATCGCTCTTTTTCAATTGTCATAAGGCAGCGCTTCAATTCTCTAAAACCTATCGAATTCTAATAATACAAGTTACAATATTATTGAAAGCCTAATAAGTTTTACCACTAAAGTCTCATCTACCATATGCGAGATACGCGAGAAATATTCACGTAAGAGCTTTCCCTGCCCCTCGCTCCTCGCACTCCAATTAAACTCGCGCTAATTTTCGTTAAATGACAAAGAGAGAGTGAGGGGGGGGGGGAGCAGGGAAAACTCGAGCGATTTATCGACGTGGGAACGTGGAGCGCGTTATGATTTACCCAACATAATCGGTAAACACGATGATTCGTATGTAAGGACGACATACGAAATGCAGACACCGCAACTCTGCAACGAAAATGGCTGTTTATGCTGCTAGCTGCTACAAAGAGATAAACCGGAGGACCAAAACCACGAGTAATCTCAATTATAACAATTACCGCACACGCGCGTGCATAATAAATTCGTTACAAGCGTGTATTGACATTGAATAAGTGTAAATCCTATTAGACTGGATTAATTTGGCTAATACTTTGAATTTCGAGTTGAGAGTTGAAGAATATCGATGATGATCATGGCCACAGTTCTGCTGGCTTATCGACGATACATGGAGGACTTTACATTGTACTTTATATTATTCAATTGAAGATAATTGGCCCTTTACTATTTTAGCTTAGACGCTAGTACTTTGACAGCTTCAACAATAATCGCACGATGTTTCTACATTTCATATCGCCTTTCAAAAGGGAAAAAAGTAATTTAACAGACACAAACACACAAACACACAAACACAAACAAACAAAACATTAGGCAATCTATGAAAAATATCATAAAAATTTGACCGCTCTATAAGAAGCGTCAATTGCCCCTATTTTTAATTTAAGAAACAAAAAAATGCGATATTTTAAATAGTTGCATATGGACGGACGTAAGTAGCGCGAAATGAAACACAGAAAAGCTAGGTCATCGTCACTTAGGGATTTTCTGGACTCAAGCCACTTTCAAATTGTCATATTCATCTTTTCTTAAATGCAATAAAAATATCAAAATAGATAGTGACTGTAAGAAACTTATGCTTTCACTGGCAGAATGAGCCCGGGCAAATAATTATCAATACGCGGTTAAGGATAAGAATTCGATACGGAAGCGAAGAAAATCTTTTAGATCTCGTTATTTATAAAGTCATATAAAATTCCTTTTCTAACTGTGCGCAAAAAGTTATGCCACGCATGATAAGAAGGCTTCGATCGAAGCAAAACTTCATTACAAGGATTTCTCTCGCACGGATAATGTACAATGTGTGCATGTTAAATAAAAAGTACCGATAGATTTTCAAGCCCGACACGATAATATGACTGTTCTTTCGATAGATCACGATTTACGTCGACGTACACATGGCCAATTTAGCAGATAGAAATCTGTACTACCGTAGCCGCTGCATTTAACACTAAAACATAGAAATCTCTTAACTTATGCGATGTCGCGTGTCGTGGCAAAATGAACGCGCGGAAAAAGCCACACGGTTAGGCTGGCAATAACCTTAATTGTTTTTTGCCCAACTCCTTTCGATATTACAAAAACAATTAAACTTGTATAAATAGCAACTTCGTCACACACCGACCTTTTATATTTTTTATCTATGTTAACGATTAACCTAAAACAGAATAACATTGCATCTTATTATTACGATAGACTTCGTATTTAGAGGTAAAGATATTAAATAAAAAGAGAAAAAAAAATTTTTTGTTTTCTTTTTTAAATTTATGCATACATGTATATTCGTTTTTATTGAGTTTAATTAATTAGTTTAATTAATCGATGAGAATTAATTAAAGCGAATTTAGTAATAAAGCGTTTACTCTTTAGACTCTTTAGAAAATTTAATTTAACGACAATGGGACTGTAGAAAAATGATGAAAGACGAAAAATGTAGAAAAGCGAAAGATAGAAGAGTAGAAAATAAAAGACACGAGCATGTGCATTCTGTCGTCGGAAACGATTTGTATTTATAAGTCCTGGACAATCGCCAGGATGTCCCCAGCGATATATTCAAGGGATTTCATTTGGGAGATCGATCGAGCGACATCTTATCATCAACACATCGACAAAAATATATCCACAGTTTTTCCATTCTAAATAAAACGATGTTTATCACTTAGAGATTCATAATTTTTAAATAGCAAAGGCACTTGAATTATTTTTAGTCAATACTTATGTAACTTAAAATGTAAGTTACGCTCGTCGTAAAATATCCATTTTGCATGCTGCACGGTAAATTTTTATTACGTCTACATTAACACAAAGCTTACTTACAATAAAACCTTGAAATACATGTGTATTATTGCAAAAAGCGTATCATATTACTTATTTTGAAAATTATGTTGTATTAGTTTGAAAATATTTATTATAGCGACGGACTTGTGTACCGATAATTGTTTGTTTCAACAATATAAAATCTTTTCTCACTTTCGCATACACATTGTAAAATACATAAATTACTTAAAATCCAACGTTGATTGTCTGTGAAATATTTTTGCAATTGCACGAGCATAACACTCTATATTCACGATAGCTTCGTTTATGGCTCATCAAAATATAAAAAGCACGCACACAAGCACACAATTTCGATAAAAACAGGCCAATGATAAATATCTAGCCATAAAACTTAATTAATCAACGGGAAATCACTTAATTGTCGTTGATACCGTTGATAATACATAAGCACGTGGCATTCTGTACGTTAAATTTTTAAAGCGCCAAGTAATAGTGCCCTTGCGGTGCAACTGCAATTTAATAATAAAATAAAATTATGAGAGCCGACTTGTTCAGTATGAAGAAACGTAAGAGCGAGTAATCCCTGGTCCAATAACTCGGTGTCCTACAACTACCAAGTGCAATTCACTTTTGCACGCTCGAAATAAAGAGATCCTTAAAATAACCTTTTCCTCTAGGGCCGCGCGTCAACGTCAACCAAATAGTGCACAAAGTTGATTCGACGCAGAGTTTAAGAGTCGGCTAGAGAAATTGAGGTAGAAAAATTGTTTGACCTAAGCCCTAAGGACCTTGGGGTTAATCACTCGCCTTCATATCCTCTCTCCTTCATACCAAGTAGTTATGGAACGTAAGCGCATTATTGCACTACCGTCGCTGGCACTATTAATTGTAAAAGAGGGAGACGAAAAGACGGAGCGGCGGCTCAGGCTGTTTAGAATCTCTCGTCGTCTATTTGAAGAAAGGTCACTCGCTCTTACGGCCGACTGCCATTACGATGATGCCTTTCTCTCTCGATGGTAGAGCTCGACGTTACACAGCGGGATGCGCGACGAGTGCGCGACGCATCTTATGGAATCTTAGGGATTGTCTTCGATTCGATTGCCCCATGCACCTGAGACTTGGTAATGGGCGCGCGACGCCTTCGAGTCGGAAGATGGTGATTTGAAAGATGTATGGCGCCAATGCGTGGGCACGGGGTGAAGGTTGTGGATGTAGGATGAGGGCTTTGTCTTGTGCTCGTTGCACGGGAGGAATTTGCATGGGGCGACGAGTCATTGTCGTGAGTTCGATTCCGCGGATAAATATCCCACTAAAGAATGACGCCTCGATACCGCCTTCGTACGGTATAGCCTCGACGCCTGTTGATTGGTAATCCATCGATTCGTGAGTTGCTTAATTGAACTTAATTGCGCGATAATAAATAAAAGGTTAACTGTTTAACAAATTCGTTGGAAATTGTAAACCAATTCAATTTTTTTTTTTTTTTTTTTTTTTTTTAGTTCTTATAAATGTTTCCAGATGATATTAACATCTCTGGATGGGAACATAAATGGTTGATGGTAGTTAATTCCTATTTGAGATGGGATTAATTTTTTCAAATGATGAATAAACCTCGGTAGTAAGTGAGAAGAGTAAGAGCGGCTTCTTGTAGAATGAAAAATGGCGCGAGTGAATGAAATGGAATATCCATGACTACTTGAATTCTGTAAAGCAATCGGACCGATCATCTTGTTTCTAAAAAAAAAAAAAAAAAAAAAAACTTTTCACATAGAAACTATGATTTAAAGTATATTTAGTATTATTAAGAATTGTATTTGATCTAAATTCATACATCTGTACCGTTCAAATTTAGGTCATACTTGTGAGAAGTAAGATTAGGTTGGAGATATTTTAAGTCGTGATTTACAAACTATAAACAAATACTAATTCCACTGAATTATATGTTTGATGACATTATTGCTAAGAAATTCCACTCGATATAAGCAAACCTCGTTTTAGTTACAGAATTGAATTCCATGTAAGATTGCATGTAAAAGCTTAGAGTATCGAAACGATGTATGTAGTGGAGCGCGAACGAGGAAGCAGGCGAGATAGATAGATAGAGAGAGAGAGAGAGAAAGAGAGAGAGAGAGAGAGAGAGAGAGAGAAGGGATTGAAAGTTTTTAACATGTTGTACCGCATTATTATTAGGAATATTTAATCTTTAAATATCTTGAAATATAATTAATAATTAAAAATTTGTAAAATTTAGCCGATTAGCTTATTTTTACGCTCATAAAGGGCCGACAAGACATAAATACATATTACAATATCTTATGTAATATTTAAAAGTAATGTGATACGTGTTGCTTTAACAATTATTATTCTTCTTTAACAATGCGAAGAATATTACATTTTATTTGCGGTTTATATTGTGAAAGCATTTATAACCATAATATTACTCTAGACGTTGTAGTCAACTCGATGAAAGTGATATTTAATTTTATAATAAAAAATTATAAGACAATCGAGAGAGAAATGAGTGGGGAGGGTGGGGTGGAGAGAGAGAATAGCTACATTATTATCAACTGCATCTGTTTAGACATACTCTTTCTTTTTCACAATTCTAAATATAAATGTCAAAGTAGGGGTTAGTACTATTTAAACGAAAGTAAATAGAATAGAATTTTATATTTTCTCACTTTATGTGAAAAGCAAAGTGTACATTTAAACGAAGAAACTTTTACTTTCAAAATCTCTACGGTAGATTATTTAAAATATAACTTATTCGTCTTGATAGTCTGTGAAAGCATAATTATTTTTTAAAAATAAACCGTCTCTAAAAATATATAAATTTTGCAGCATCGGCAACAGCATCAGCGGCAGCAGTGGTATTAGAAAATATTCACGAAATCAAAATTTCGACAAATATTTTTTGAAAAATATATTGACGAATCGAGCCTCTTATCAAAAGAATTAGGCTTCAATTTTGGCTCTACGCGATGTCAATGGCTGTCGCACACGATACAATGAATCGAGAAGAGCTCTCGAGACAGGCGCATTCAAGATTGAGTGAGTGAGTGAGTGAGTGAGGCGTAGACATTTGTTCGGGCAGATGAAGAAAAGTCACAGACGAGCGAGAAAGGCTCGTAGATATATTTGCCGTGAGTCGGCTTGCCACCGCCGCGACAAGACGACCCCCGGGACTGTGGTACGAGAATAGTAACTGGTGTAACGACGACGATGTCTACGAGAACTCGAGCACGTACACAGCCGAGGAGAGTATCTCCGGATGGACGTTCGATGGCTTTCCTGACTTTTTGCGGGCTTTTTGCACTAGGGAGAGCCGAGGGCAAACATTCGCTTTCTTAAATGGCGATGATGACTGCCAGTCGATAAATTCCCGCTTGTATTACATGTTTTTCTCGATTATCCGAATATCGGATTAAGAAATTGAAAATGCCCTGGAACGTTGTTGCACAAACACGAATGCAACGAGTCCGCCGAATGATGCGGTGCATAATACATTCCTTATGACATGGTTATCATGCATGATTGTTATAAGTGGAGAAATTTTTTATTTAAAATACTATTGCGTTAGAACAAGAATGAATGTGCAACTTCTATCTTGAAATTTTTTCCTCTTAATAAGTTGATTCTTCGATACGAAGTCCAAAACTATAGAAATTATTATGAAATAAATTTTTGTCAATAGCTGACAGCAGAGAGTAGGAATATATCGTATATTGGACTGTAACATTAAATTTCAAATAATTCGTCATCTTTGTAAAAAACCGTAGAATAAAAAAATAATCATCGGTTCTCAAATTATTTATCTGAGTATAAATATATGAATGGATCAAAGCAAATGATTACCTTTTGTAAGGCAAACTATTAACAATTTATAAGTGAGCTACTTTGTTGCTTGATTAACGCACAGACACGCATACAGAGAGAGAGAGAGAGAGAGAGAGAGAGAGAGAGAGAGAAAGAGAGACACACACTCGCACTCACGCACACACGCGCGCGCGCGCAAACACACATTGATATTGATTAATACACGCACTATATATATATATATATATATATATATGTGTGTGTGTGTATGTGTGTGTGTGTGTGGATACACAGATCTTTAAACAAATATCATTGAAATAATACGATTTCCGGTGGCTTTTTTAATATTTTTTCCTACAATTTTTATCTTAAACTGACTAATTCGAAATGTATATCAAGATATTCCTTTGACACTGGCCAGCATCGATTGAGATCACAGTAGAATTATCATTTCCTTTATCGATTAGACGATGAGCACTCGTCTCATATGTTAACAAGCTGATATATAAAAGAAATTTGTTTTTATTTTTCACACAAATATTTATGCTTTTTTAATTATTATTTTCAAACATTGTAAATAATGTAGTATATATACCATTGCGCTATCAACGCATGTAATTTAAAAAGTAGGCGAACCATAGATAATTTACGTCAAATTAAACCTGATTATATTAAAGCATAAAGCGTTTACGTTTTCTTTACTTTCAATCCCCGATCGCTAAAGCCCTTACACATAATCAATTGAAAATACATCTTATCGATCTGAAAAAGCTTATTCAATTTTTATATTTGCCAACGATAGATCCGAGAGACATTACTTAAACTGGTGTATTAACTTTTGCCGATTTATGCAGGATTATTGACCTAAAAAATTCATGTATTTTCGTCAGCGTATAATTAGAATTAAAATATGACCTTAATAAATTATAGGATAGATGAACTCGGCATTATACATCCCACGTCATATATCGCATAGGGAGCACAAGTCATTTCGCTTCGATCTGCCTGGCTTTAACGCAGATACATCGCGCTTACCTGTCGAATGTAAAAAGGCATTTTAATATTTTTCACGCTTGCGTTAAGCATTAAGAAAGATTTATAGCAAACTATAAAGATTACCGTAATAGATAGCCCAGCGAAAATGCCAACCACAATGGTATCCTGAAAATCTAGTGATTTATAATGATTGAGTTTTAGAGACTGACGGATGCGCCTCCAGCTAACTCATCGAGGAAAATCAGCTGGACGAGAGCCGATGGACTGGATGGATGGAGCCGAGGAGACTCAAAAACCAACAAACCGTAATAAAGAAATAAATGATTGACATTGGCGTAAGCTTCTCTTACGCGAGCAGGCAATTTTTTCTCGATAAGGTTCGAGCTTTCGCTTTGCCCTCCTCGCACGCCTTAATTACGCAAAGAAAGGAACGCGAAGCCCAGGATAATCGGCCGCTCAATTAGAATTTATCATATCGGAAGGCGCGCGCGCAGGCGGAAAACCGCGATGGTGAAAAGCCGGGGAGAGAATTCATGACGGCATGCCACGAGTTCGATTATATCGCCGGGGAAAGTATCGAGGTGCCGTAGGCCGCAACCTTGGTGGCGCGATAGACCGGGGGAGAAGTTTCTCTTGGGTCGGGGACGAGAGGCACGGGCACGGCCGAGTGAAATGAGCCGCGCACTTGTTCCGCGTGGTGCGCGCGTCTCCTCCCGGTTTTTTCATATCGAGGAAATTGCACGGGGGAAAAAATCTTAATTTCGCCCGGTGCATCCAGTTCGTTAATCGACAGCTAATAGAGAAAATCGCCGCTAAGCTTCTCACGCGTCCTTAATAAGTTCTCGGTTGGTATCTGATCGTGCCATGGAAATACCGCTGAACAGGTTAAGTGCACCGAGTGTATGTCCGCGTGCAGCCCAGTCATTATTCGATTCTACGAGAGACTATGATGAAAAAAAGGAAGAAAAAAAAGAAGAAAAAAAAAGGATACCGAACAAGTCGACCTGAATCGAGTTACTTGCACTTTTCTAAGCTACTCGAAGGAGTACAAAAATTTTCTCTTCTTATCTGCGAATACCACCACTTCTTTGACTTCTGTCAATGAGTTATGTAATTTCGGGGCATTCGGCCATTTGTATATAATCCCCTATAAATTATTTATAATCTCGTATTATTTACGGTTCGGAATTCGATCTCAGCTTGCCCGAGAGGCGTAAATACCGATGGCACTGATAGCGATAAACACGCCCTTCTTCGACGCGATGAAGAAGTTGGCCGGATGGCGTTCCCTTTCAGTGGCTTTCTATTCGAGCAATTGTCGGTGAAAATGCTACAGCGATTTTCGACCACAATAATATCGGTATTGTTAAATAAATTACAAGCAAATTGCCCCTGGTTGCAAAGTTATTATTCCAGCGCTACGTTGTTTGCTAAAAAATACAATTACTATTTCGTAATAATGATAAGCTTTTAGAATATAGACATTAAGAGCGCAATGCATAATATATAAATGGAGCTTTTAAATGGCTGTATTATATAAAGTGATTAAATAACGAATAGTATTGCGGAGATAAAGTTAGTAGTTATCATTTAAGCAGTTTAATTACAATGAAACGAGAGAAATGATTTTTGTTTCTATTATACAACAAATTTTCGTTATATAGTACGTCTAAGGGGCGTGGAGGGGGATGCATAACTTATTTATCGTATGACTTATTTTTTCGCAATGAAAATTCTATTCTTTTTTAAAAATAACTCTTTTATGCAAAACAAATGCACAGCTTAATACAGCGACGATAAATTTTCTTCTGAAATGTTTCCTTCTACATCATATTTGAAAATTGCTTCTCTAGTATCAACTGAAAATTTTCTCAAGTGTTTCGTGAAATGACGTAAGAGCAATATTATATAAACTGCCTAGGCTTCAAAATCTTAAGCACACACGTATTTGTAGTACCAAAAATTATATCTTTCGTCGAGAGGTGTGAAATGCACCTAAAAACTCTGGCAGTCAAAGATATATTATTATCACGTGCTTTTACATACATAAACGACGATCCATTAGTTACAGATAGTGCGCATAATAAATATGCGCGGCGTTGCAATTGGAAATTGAATTCGAGAAGTTTTGCACGACGACAATGTGAACTACAATATAACATTGGATAGACCGGCGTAATGTACAATAATGATTAACAATTGTAATTTTCGGCGAGCTATGCTTGATTACTATAGCCGATGCGCTTATGTAATTTTTAATAAACGCCGAATATTTCAATAAACAACCACACGTAACTGTATTTATAGATAAAAATATTTATACTTCAATACAATAGATAAAATTCACTCGATTTTTAATCAGTTGATGTTTGTCAGTAATTCTGTTTCTATTAATTGATCGTTTAATTTCACTTGGATTATTTAATAAGGAAAAAATTTGCACATAAATAAGAACGTAAAAAAATAAGTAACATTTCGTTTTGCAGATTTAATGTACTCCTCGAGTTATTTACGAAAAATAATGTGGTCGTTTAATGTGCTCATTATTTATTATTATTGGCAATATTTTCGAAGTTATCCAGTTATTCGAGCATACTTAATCAGAAAATTTTAACAAACGACGTGTACGCCAACAACTGCATGATATACATCATTTTTTTAAATAATTTTCCTTTTAATATTATATGCTTTTATCGTTATTAATAAAGTAAGCGAATCGTGAAGTTACGTATGCACGCTTAACTACATTCTTAAAATTATTCGCAAACAAAATAATTTCAATATTATGTAACATTTAAATAATAACATCACCGAAAGAATTATGAAACAGTGTGTTTATACGCGTAATTTCTAACTGAAACGTAAATCACGCCCATATATATATATATATATATATATATATATATCCATAAAATTCTTATACAGAAATGTAAAGATTTTTTTGACATACGTTGACATTTAAAGGTTGACGTTTAAACTAAAAATAATACACGTGGACATGCAAAGAGAACGTCGCTCTTATTATAAATACACCGATATTAAATAAGAGTTCATATTTATCAAGCAGCTGCAGGGATTTGCCGACATTTAATAAAAATTCGAATAGGCCAAATTAGAAGCTAAATAATTGTCCCAAAGAAGGACTTTACGAAGTGTAAAAAATCGTAGTCCCATTCCTCTATCCTCTTACCGCATCTCTTTTTAATTCATAATCAATCTCTCGGTAAAGTTCCCTTAGATTCACGACGCTTTGCATCGGCGACCCGCGAATGTTTACACCATCCATTTGGCATGGAATGCACGTAAATTCGTCGAAGCTGATTCCACGCGGAGCCGCGCGTCTCCTGACACACGTGAGAGGACCGGTTCCCTGCCACTGAGATAAGTCCATTTAAATCGTGTCTTCGCCTCCTCCTCCATCGCCTCCTACTTCCCTCCTGTCGCCCTGCCACCAGGGCACCAGCCGGCCCCGAAACACCCACGAATTATGTACGGTTGCTTTGTGAGCGCTGCCGCCGCCGCTGCTGCTGCCTCTGCCGCTGCCGCCGCCTCTGCCGCCGCCTCTGCCGCCGCCACCGCCGCGAAAACGTGAACCAAGCGCTCGAAAGCGAAGGAAAAATCCCACGCGAGGAATTCGTTATGAGATGATGAGAGGAATTCCCGTGGCGCGCGCGTTAAGATTCGTACGGTGACTACACCATTTTTATGACCCATTGGCTGTTTGTTGATTCTTTTTACTTTTTAATCGGTGCTTTCTTTAATTTTCAAATCGAGGCGATTTTTTTTTTGGTAGTGGGGGGGGGGGGCGATGCGACCGAATCGAGCTACTTGCATATTCCATTTTCGCTTAAAACTTGCCCAAGCCATTAAGTATATTTACCTTAGACTTAAGGCGTACTTTGATTTCAAGTAGCGTTACACGCGTTCTATTTATAGCGTATTGAAATTCGACTCTAAGGAGCTTAAAGAACATGCACGCTGACGTTTATTAAGGTGTACGAGCGCTTCGGCGATCTTCGTGCCGCAACACTTCCAGTTAATGGCGTATCTTGATTCTGTTTATTTACTCAAACTTCTTCAATGAAACTCGCTGTACTTGTTGGTAGTATGTATTATGTTGGTATATGTATGGGCATGCATTAACCGTATTATTTTCGGTTAAATTAGCTAGCTTGCTCTTTTACAAGTTGTCGCTTGTTGTTCATTTGTTGTTGACGCTTTTATTTTATTTTATGTTTCTCTTTATCGAAATGCTTCTGAAATTGGCAGCAAATCTGTTTAGTCACTGTGCGCGATTATTGAATCGATTTGAGCTTCGTCAAATTATAACGAGTCGTTGCCTTTTTCGGCGCCTAATAAAATATTTAAAATTCAAAAGTACCTGAGTGGCTTTTTTACTCAAAGTAGTTAGAAAGTATTCAAATAAAAACTAATATATTATCAAATGTATACCGAGTATTTTTACGATTCTCAAAAAATACTTATGCATTATGACCGTAGAGTGAAAATTGAAGCTGGAACGTTGTAATTGTAGGTTAACGACAGGCAATTATAAATCCGAAATTTTAAATTATTGCCCAGACTATTAGATGCTAACAGTTATCGATGAGTTGTATGTTAAAAGGTTTTCAAATGACGACGAGGAAAGAGATTAATCTTACGACTAATGAAATTTTTCGTTTTATTTTACTTAATTCACGAATACGCTCTTACACAGCCAAGCTGAAAAACATTTTCACCGCCGCCTGGCATATTATAAATTTCGCTTTTACGAACTTTC
Source organism: Ceratosolen solmsi marchali (assembly GCF_000503995.2). Taxonomy (NCBI): domain Eukaryota; kingdom Metazoa; phylum Arthropoda; class Insecta; order Hymenoptera; family Agaonidae; genus Ceratosolen; species Ceratosolen solmsi. The sequence goes on from NW_011948422.1 coordinate 2,464,562, forward strand.
AATGACGTATCGTCGGTAGGGAGCAAAATCCCAAGCACACTATCGAGACTCGCGGAGCGATGTTCACGAGCTAGGAATTTGATATGCCGACGAAGCAGCCGTCACGTGGATCCCCGCATACTTAACGAAAAAAGAAAGAGGAAAGAAAATGTTTAAGAAAAGAGGACAAAAATTCAATTTTAATCAACGGCAATTATGCGAAAATGAAGACATTACATTTCTCACGGTCGTGCAAGCGAACGCACTAATAGTGGCCATTGACGAGGAAGAAAAAGTCAAAGAAGTGGTGATTTGTCGCGCTGTCCGAGATTTCCACCAAAGTAAACCGGAAAATAGTGCAAGGCAAGACGACGGTCACGAAGAGAGCAGCCGTGTACATAACTGGACGTTTGTTTGCGTAAAAAGGGCAAGGCACACCTGCCGACTGCCTTTTGGATACGTCGTCAGGCCGTACGACGATAATCAATTAGCCTAAACAACTATGGTACTTTCTCTGCCATCCTCTGCCCCGCTATTCCATCTCTCTCTGTTCCGACTATCGAAGAAAGTAACGGTCGCCTATATTATTCCCTTGTTTTCAAACAGGATTTCTGTACTCGATGTGCGGCCAAATGTCCGGTAGATCAGCATACGCGCGACCGTCGTTATAAGGTTTCCTTTCGGCATTCAATCCCCCCCCCCCTCTAACTAACTCTAACTCTATTTAACTCTATCTTTATCCATCTATTTTACAATCTCTCACTCCCTCATTCTCTCCCCTCCTCCTTCTCCTCCTCCTCCTCCTCCTCTCTCACTCACTAGCTCTATCTCTATCTATCTCTATCCCTCGAGCGCATTTATCTAGCTGTCCAGCGGAGCTCGCGAATGTGCTATATTTCGCGATCTAGATTTTTGCATTATTTTTACCTTCGAGGTCATTGATGGAGAGGGGAAGTGGGTGGTGGAGGGAGAGGCCCATTTTCTCACGTGCATGTGGCTCTCGTCTAGCTGTCAGATATGTGGTTATGTGACGACACACATACGAGATGATGAATTGGCTACGTGTACTCACTACTCATCTACAGGCCGTTTTAGTTTTGTTTCACTGGCGTACAAAAGAATCTTTGTGAATTTTCATATTTGCAGTGAAGATTAACACGAATATCAAATGCAAGTGCACGTTTATTAAAAGAGCCGCGGTCATGAATATTGCTATGAGCTCTACAGGCGTGAACAATGCGATCGATAACTTTTTATATAATCATACGAAATCGGTTAAGTGAGTATTATTTCAAGGTTTCGTATTAATTCGCGTAAACCTTCGCCAACAATAGTGGATGAGAGTTTTTCAAGCGTACGAAAAACGCTATTGTCAATATTGCGAAAATGCTTTTTTGCTTTTCTTTCTTATCGATTTACTTAATATAATAAAAAAGAAATCCTAATGAAATTAATTCAAGTGTCGATAAACAAAAGTCAATCGCTTATTAAGATTTTTAATTTCAGTACAAACTATGAAGTTTGATATATTTGAAACAAGGCATCCATCTATTTGCTTTAATAAATTCAAATAAATTTTACCCTAAAATTTCTTCAAAAGTACTTACTTTTTCTTAAAACCATCATCGCCATATTTATCAAACGAGTAAAACATAGAGTCTATATGCATGTGTAGACACGTCTTATATATATATATATATATTTATTTATTTATTTATATATTTATTTATTTATCATGACCAATTTCACAATGAAATTGTTATGGAATATTATCAATCAACATACTTTAGAGGGCATATGTTAATTTTTATTAGAAAAAGTATTTCTGATTCTTGTCATTTATCTCTGCTCATTCCGACTCTTTTTATTTAGATATAGTTGAATATATTATACCAGTATAAAATGTCTGGAATTTAAAGAATATTTTGTTGTGATCAAATTTAAAAATAAAAGATCTTATATTATAAATGCGTTTTTGAAATTATAAATATGGATTAGGCACGACTAGTTATTGTGTATAATATTCATATAATAAATCACATTCATTATTTATTGGATATATGTTAATATATCAATATAATAATTTTTCTTTTTACGCAGTCAATTTGTACTCCAAGTACCAATCAGACGTCGACTACTTATATATCAAATCGCACACTATCGCAAATAAGATGTATTCAAACTCAATTCAGCCAACTATTGCATTCAAACATAAAAATTGTAATTTAGATATTGGATTTAATATTACCGATAACGGTATATTCTGCGTAAATTTTATTTTAATATTCTGGAATTTATATAAACCACCCTTCGAATAAATTCAATTTAAAACTTATAAATTATAAAATACGCATAAGCAGAATATTAATCACATATGCATAATTATTAATAATTAGTCTACAATTTAAATGTAAATTATATTTCATGTCACATTTTGAATTATCTTTCCTTAAAATGTCTTCAAACATCTACAATGCAGATTTTCTATATATATATATATATATACAAACATATATATATATTACTTAATAAAATATACAAAGCCCATGACGTATCTTGTAGTTTGTTTAAAAAATTGTTGTAAAATAATTAACAAACCTAGTAATAAATTATTATTCGACAATTTTGTTTAACCACTTTGAACCCCATCTAATTTAATTCATGAAATTTATCATAAATTTTTTATTAACTAAGAAACTTACCAAGAACGTGCTAATAATTATAATTAAAAGGCAGTATTCCCAATTTATTTGAAATACATTTAAATGCAATGCCTACGAACATTCAAGAAAGATCCCTAGCCGAATAAATAACATAATTATGATGAAGATCAATTAAGATACGATCGATTATGCCGATCAATCATAATGATAACGGCAATGATATTAACGACATGTACCAATGTTGAAACTGAAACGAGCACAAGTTCGCCGATTAATTCGGTTTCGTTCACCAATAACGATACATCGTCTTCCTCTCGTTTTCTCTCTCTTTCTCTTTCTTTAGCAGTAAGTTTACGAGTCGTGTGCATCAAGCGTTCATACATACACATAACGGAATATCCGTTGGGTGCCGTTGCTGCAGCACCAGGAATATATCTCGCACTTGCTATGCACGTATGTCGATGCCAGAAGAAGAAACTCGTTCGATGAAAGAGCGAGCGAGATGAATATATATATATATATATATAGAGAGAGAGAGAGAGAGAGAGAGAGAGAGAGAGATAGAGCGATAAGGGAGGAAGGGAATTTTTAGTGTACGTACTACTGCATCAGAGAACGAGTGAACCGGTAAAACGATCAGTTACAAACTTAGGGAGAGATTGTGGTTTCTTTTCCTTCCTGTGCCATATATGAACGATAAGCCTGTCGAAAACAGCATAGAGATTGCATTCTCTCTCTCTCTCTCTCTCTCTCTCTCTCTCTCTCACTATTCTACTGCCTCACATCTGCGAGTTGCGAGCTGTTATTTTCCTTTCGTAAGAGATGACAGCATCTGACGAAATACAGAGGATATATTTGAAATCCGAGACTTCGGACTCTCGTTCATTCGCATAAAATTGATATAATGATAACAGATACATTTTACGCCTTCCACATTTTTATTTGAATTCCAGGTTGCATCTAAGCTCGTGATCGAGCCCGTTTATTTGCATGCACGGAGGCCTGTTTTATTTTGATTTTTTTTTTTTGTAATTACGCGAGAGTAACTTTAATATGGTTGCGACCGATTTTAGCCATATAATTTATCTGTATCTTTAATTTTTAAAAAAAGCTGGGGTCAATTATTATCGCTGAAATACGTCTAAAGCAACTTTATATATACTATTATTATGATTTACATATATATATATATATATATATATATATATATTTAAAAAATGGGACTTTAATAATAATAAATACATGTATGAAGCGGCAAAAAATTTTCATTTATGAGATAATATGATTTTCTTTTGGAAAAATCGAGTAATTTATATATATACATATATATATATATATATGAATTACTTGCTTTTTAATAAAATTTTACAACAAAAAATCTAAGTACATTCGTTCTAATGTATATGCATAATGTATGTATTTGTGAAAAAAAAACCGTTCGTTAGGAGAACGCGATACGCCTAGATGACCCCTAATGACTGATGAAAATAACGAAACCAAATAACAAAAATTACGTAGTGTGAGATATAGTGTTAAACTTATTTGGTATTTTTTCATTACCTCAGCTTTCTCCCATGAAATTATGTTATTTGTATGTGCCATATTGAAAAATTGATTATACAAACGAATTAACTTTGATTTTATAACATAAATAATAAATATTGAGTTTTAAGCAAATAAAAAAATAAATAAAAATATTTTGTATCATGTTGGAGTACGAATTGGAAATTGAAATGAAAATATACGGAAACGAGATTAAGTCGACTTAAATGTAAATATTGATTTTTACTTTAAAAAAAATTAATTTACATAAGTATGTTTAGTTTAATTTTGAGCTTTTAGGAACTCATCACTACAAGTCTTTAATTTATCTTGTTGTCAAAATTATAACTTATGCTTCATTTAAATTTTTTTTTCATTTAAATTCATTATTCAATGTATTATAGTTTTTTTTTTTTTTTTTTTTAAGAAAAATGATAGTACTCTATAAGAGTTTATTTTTTAAGACATAACTATTACGATGTGTATTAATTGATAGAAATTATTAGATGGATAATAATTTTTCTATTTTAGTTAGAATAAATACATTATACTTTAGAGCGACATAATTATCTTTTACCTAAAAAAAATTCTAGTATCAGCTTGCGATACAATTTCAGATAAGGATTATATGTGCTGATGAATAAGCTCAGTCTTGTAAACTGCAATTTCTAGTACAACTATCATAGTAAAATTTCTTCAGAATAAAAATAGTTGAAAATTCGCATTTGCGCGCGAAGAGTATGTTTAGAAGAAATTAATAATGATTACGATAAAGATATAAATTAATCGATATGAATAAACCTCTAGGTGATCTCCAAGATTTATAGCTTTATACGCTTATTAGTTTAGTATTTTAGAAAAGATATGCGCGATGCGAAATGATAATAAAACAAATTTAAGTGTAATTTATATCTAAATAAATGAATAAATAGAATTAATATCGAGACTTGTTAATCATTTCCAAAACAATACGAATTATCGTTGAAGAAAAAGGTTTCCTATTACTCAAGGAGATTTCCTATAACGGTTTATGCACAAAGAACAAATGCATATAACGTATTAAAAGGTGACCATTACAAATTTAAACTATTCTAAAAATATGCGCTTTCTATTATAAAATATACATGTATTGAAATTAATACGATGGTTAAATGTGAAGGTACCGTAGTATTTTCATGTTTGAAAATTGTTTCGGCGTGAAGTTTAATCGTTTACCAGACACTATAAAATAGTTTGAATGGCTTCTTCGATCCTAGTCACCAATATATATTCAAATACCTAATAGCCGCCTAAGATAATATCCTATGATAATAAGATAATATTTATTAGGAGAATAATTTCATTAATGAAACCACAGTAGGTCTTGCGCGTACGGGACCCGCTATTAATACATAGGCAAACACGGATTAGTTTACCTTCCGACATCATTTTGAGCACCTTCCAATACAAAGGTGGAACCTGCCTGAATACAATACCGATGACAGCTGGCTGCATAATTACACATAGTTACCAGTGTCATGAGGATGAGGCTTTGCCAAACTGTTATCACCATGAGGCTTTGACGACATATGTTAAGAGATTTTCAATGCTTAAGCGAGGAGTGAAGAAATTGAGGTTTGATGAAATACAACGATTGCTTTATTAATACAGCCTTTCTGATTTTTCTATGAATTCTCATAACTATAATCCGAGTTCTAATTATTTATAAGACCAATTTGATATAGATAAAAATAACTTTGTACAGAACAAAAGACCAAATTAATTTGCATAAAGTTAATAATGAAATTAGCAAAATATAAAACAATTGTGTGAATCGATGTAAAAAGTTGAAATTTGCGATTCATATTATTTACCCATTACATCTAAAGATACGTACGTTATAAAGCTCAATTTATTTAAACATTGTCATTAAAGCAATAGATATAATCCATATGATGTAATGATAATCGATGTAATGAAGTCTGTAGAAAAAATATTCATCAAGTTTGTATATATTCGATAAAATGTAAATAAATAAAAATAAATGATTAAAAATAGAATTTAGTCATATATATATATATATATGTATTGAGTATAAAAAAAGTTTCTGTTAAGGAATACAAGAATAAAGTAGTAAATCCAACGATTTCAAAGTTCTCTCAGTTTTCGCAAAATTATGAATTGAACGTTCAGAGGCAACAAGCAAGATTCCAAGGAGGGACCTTTCCGATATAAATATATATATATATATATACACAAGCAGAATGTCGACAAAAAAAAAAAAAAACTTCATGTTCATGTTAAATCTATTGCGAGATAAGAACGGTAATGTAATAACGGATAAAAATTATGCATTCAAGAATAATAGACTAAAACCGGATACGGTGAGGTCCACACCATTAAACTTTACATCGATGAGCCTAATCTTATATAATAAATTATTGTTATTCATAAAAAATATAATATAAAAAAAAATATAAAAAAAAAATATGAAACTGTGATATAAAAAAAAATTCGATTAGTAGTATTTAAACAAATTAAATCTAATAACGTAATAAAAATTCTTCAAATGTATAAACTTATTTGTAAAACTTGATTAAGAGATACACAGCTAAATAATTGGTATAGACTGTTTGTATTTCTTTATATGCGGAAGTAGATTAAATGAACCGAAGTAATTAGCGAAATTAAACATAATTCATTACCTTCCAACTGTTGGTAAATCTTTATGTACGGTTTTGTTAATAACATTCATCTTCAAATCCGTAAATAATAATATATTTTCGTATATTTGCGATCATATGTAGTTATTTAAATTGCATACAACGGGTGGGAGAAAAATATTTTTTACAAAGTAATATCAACTCTATTTCATAAAATAAAGAAGCACATATTGAACTTTAGTAATGAGAAAATATTATAGTTTTATTATGTATAAATTGTTTAAATACTTCAAGTCTTTATGTGATAGTTGTAAGCTTTTTATTGCAAAATATTCATTTTATGAATTAATTCAAAACAATTAATAGTTATAATTTTTTTTTTATTTAATTTTTCGGCAAATTATTGAAAATTATATAATATAGTATTATACGAGCGAAGATACAGGTATGACGAATAATTTATAATCTTAAATAGGTTAGAATTGGATTATAAATATATTGAACTAAAAATAACAAGATTTTTGGAAAGGCAATGAATGTTAAGAATTGGGTAAAATCGTAACGAATTTCCGCTAAGTGAAAGAGGGCATTTAGAAAATGGTAAATTGGGTTGTGGGGTGTATCGATGTGACAAAAGATTGTTAATTAATTATGTACGCATTTAAAGATAATAATTGTCAATGGATTAATAAAGATATGACATATTATAAATTGGTAAAAAAAAAAAAAATATATATATATATATATATATATATATATGCATGTATACATACACAGGACGAAAATTAGAATGTGCAAAAATTAAATTGTTTGAAAATGAGCTCAAATGAAATAATAGTTAGATGAATGCATTTTTCAATGAAAACAGTTTAATTGTAATAATGAAGAGTTCTATTTCACACAATATAAAAAGCATAATTAATTAAATTGGAGAGCGATAAAGAAGCGCACAACTAAAATGATAAGATAAATATGAGATTGTAAAATTAAAATAAAATTAAAATAATTAAAGGCCTTTAGGCGAAGGAACATAAGGAATGAAGTATAATATCAAATTAGATATGGAAGAAGTAAATTGGGAGCAAATATCCTGGACAGAATTGGCACAAAATAAAGAAAACCAAAGTGCCGCTCTCACGTTGACGAGGTGATGATTACTTTTTTTAATTTGATAATCAAGTAATAGTAATAATAAGATAGATTCTTCTTACGGACCGAAAACATTTAGAACTGGTGTAATTACGTAAAACGGTTGTCTATAAATTTATTCATACATATGTATCGAGATCATAAATGATGGTCTTGCCAATGATGGCATTACACGCATGAGACACAGAATTGTGCCATTGCTCTTAAGAATAATAATTATCAACGCATTAACAGAACCAGTATTTTATGAAAAAATATCGAGCGTGTGCTATCGTAAAACTATTTACGGGCAGAGTATTCTTCATTTACAATAACCGTAAAATACAAGCTACAGAAATACCGTTTGGATTTTTATTATGTAAGCCGCTCACATTTTTGTATAAGCTTATATCTATATATATATATATATATGGTGTGTGTGCGTGTATGTGTGCGCGCGCGCGCGTGTGTACGTGTCAATGAGTTGTACGCATTTATAAGAGTGTCACTTGTAGTTGGCAGCTTCTAAGATGTCAAAATATCCATTAATAATTATAATGATACCAGTAATTATCCATTTGTTTCGAAGGGATGGAGTGCGGATGATCCGATTAGAATCAAAAGGAAATAGATCCTCTCTGATGATTCGCGACCGATTGTCAATTGTAAATGGAATAATAATAACATCTAATTGAAGAACGTCATTTGTGACTTACAAATTTATTATCCATCCGAAAATCTCCAGAAATGTCTGTGCGTCTAAAAATAAGATCGAAAGAAAGTTGGAAATAACGCAAGGTGAGGATGGCATTTCTGGCAGACACATAGCAACGCTGTCGCTTAGGAAATCCGCATCTGGAAGTTTGTCCCCTCTATAGGCGACGAGACACGAGCGCCGGAATCGACGCGAGTTGCATAAGTAATTGTCATTTTAAATGGAACCCTCTTCCGTCGGGGCGGTGCGTGATTGCGTAATACGGAAAGTCATCGCTGCGAGACGACGACGACGACGACGACGACGACGACGACGACGACGACGACGACGACTCGTGGAAATAGCACGAAACGAGAGACAGAATTCTTCTTCTTCTTCTTCTTCTTCATCATCATTATCATCATCATCATCATCTTCATCTTCATCTTCTTCTTCTTCTTATTTTTCTTCTTATTCTTGTCTCGTCCCTCCTTCACCTCCTCCGCCATTGACGGTCAACACACAATCGTCGGTACGAGCGACTTATGAAAATAGCAGATGCACCGGCCGCAATTTTCGCGGGCTTTTATTAGTGAGGGCACCCCAGCTAGATCGACATTTTAAAAGCGACGATAGCGCGCGCTTTATGAAGCTTGAGCGCCAAGGAAGCGAGCTTTTTAGGTTAGGATGTACTTATCACAGCCATCGCTTGCTCACACATTGCCACAACGGGATCTCATCTCGCTTACACTTCATATCGATTTAAAAAGCTGTGACTTTTAGTCCTTAAGGTAGCGCATGTATATTAAAAAACACTGGCTCTTCTCTAATTATCTTCACTGTGTCTCCAATACGTTCTCGTTTTCTCTACAGATTTTATGTTGCTTATCTTTTCCGTTTTGCCAGCGGAAGTCGTCGTTTCATACTTTCATTATCATTAACACTTTCTACTTGTTGAGAAATATTCGGAATTCATTTAACGAGCCCTAAGTCTATGAATTAATAAAACTAATTCATCTCCTGCCTTAAAAGAAGTAAAGAAAAAGAAAAAAAAGAATAAACAACATTAAGCGTAAAAATTTAATTATTCGCAAATTTGGTTTTATCAGATTAATCTTATCGGCTCTGATTGCAAAGAATATACTTGGTTAATGGAGTCGGTAGCCAATAGCTGGTAACCAATTAAAGAGTTACGCTACAATATATAATTATCAAAACTTTTCTCGGCTCAACAATATTTCATTAAGAAATGGTAAAAATAGGCCCGATGATTATTATTGCGCAAATGAATCGAAAAATTAAGTAACGCATCAGTGTAGGGATACGGCCGTTTTTTCTTCGTCTTTTTTTTTTTTTTTTTTTTTAAACAAATAAATAAAATGGTCTAATCATAGAAATAAATACATGATCGTCGGAGTATCGATAGGAATTTGAAATTATACTGACATCTACTTGCGCATGTGTGGACGGAGAGATAAATACAGGAAGGCGCGATATGAAAATGCACGTGGATCGAATAATCATATTTTAAAGTTTACTCGTCATCTGCTGCGAATCAATGCTTTTTAATCTGCACGTTGATATAAATGTTTGATTTCATACACTCTCGATGTTTATTATTTACAAATTGTTCGGACCTTCGATTTTGAAGGTCCGATTATCCAAGTTTTAACTTGCAACAACCTGGGACTTTCTGAGTTTCAACTAAACCACAAATGTTAAGGAACTCTAACGATCGAAGCCTATCCAACGAATATTTCTTTCTAATAATAATAATAATAATAATAATAATAATAATCAATAGTCAATAATAATAATAATAATAATAATAACAATAATAATAATAATAATAATAATAATAATAATATAAAAAAAGACGATAATTTCACGTTTTTGCTTTTTGCACGCAATGCGAAATATATGTGAAATCTGCCTTGATTCACAGCAGTTCCAATTACCTGTGGAGTACAATTTCCACGCCTAATGCGAAATTTAACGTATCACCGATATCTTCGTATCTTCCTCGACTTTCCACGTAAGACATTAATAATGCCTATCGGGCGCCGGACCCCTCGCTCACTCTCTTCAAATTATTAAAGAAAAAAAGGGGGAAAAAGTAAAGAGAAAAGGGGCGGGGTGCGGGGTGCGAAGCGGGGGGGGGGGGGCAACGAATAAAAAAGCACGCGATTTAAATATAAAAATGAAAACAATAAGCCTCGACTTGCATTCCGAGCACTCGTCTCCAGCAGATAGGCGGAGAGAGGAAACATATAGGACGGGATGTGCCGGAGGAAGAAGCAAACGCGTGCGGGGGCCGATACGCCGCCGATTTCGAATTCGGACGGAAAGTTTTTTAGACCCCGAGCGGGTTATCGAACTCCGAGAGATCCAGCCACCGTCGAATGCGGGGCCATGGGCGCGTTAAACAATCGAGCCCCCGGGTTAGGAGGGCGGGCGCGATGATGGTGGGAGGGGGAGGCCCGACAGTCGACAGGAGCTCTAGGTTATGTCGACGCTCTCTCACCTTCTCCTTGGCTCTGCCCGCGTGCTTCTGCACGGTCTTGGCGATGAGTGCCCCCTTGCTCTCTGCCATGGCTCCGCTGTCGCTTCTAGCCCGACGAGACGAGGACGGCGCACTGGCTCTCACCTCCTGCCTCTTGCCCCTGACCACGACGATCAAACACTACGCGGTGAACGCTGTCGGCGAGCCGAGCTCCCCCTCGTAAGCGCGGCCTCCTCAACTCCGTCCGTGCGCTACGTGAACCTCGAGCTCTGGGTGGCTGGACGCGCGCGTTGCCAATCGTTTCGTCTGATGCGCCGGGGAATACTGCGCCGGCCACGACCGTCTCCTCGCTGTCTTCTTCCTCTCCTACCGCCTACGGCTGCTACGGCTACGGCTGCTGCCACCGCCACCGCCGCTGCCGCCGCTGCCGCCGCCACCGCCGTCGAACCGTTCCATTATGTCCGTGCGCGCGCGCGCGCGCGTTCCCTTGACCCCTTCTTCGCCGGCAGGGGGCCGCTCCTTTCAACGACCGGAGCGCGATGGATTCCGTCTGAAGAACCGAGGCAACCAGTGCCGACGTGGAGAGCGTGATTCTGGGATCTTGATGACGTTGGGTTGGCAGCACCGATCGCCGCTTAATTTTTCAAATCTAAATCACGAGACGGCGTACCGTTGAGAGGCGTTCCTTCCTAGTTTTGGACTTTTGGCGCGAGGGTAGCGCGAACTTTACCATATCCCCTTGAGGAGTCCCCAGGAAGAAGGGGAGCAGCACACATAGTCGATTAGGTTCATCCTTGACGCTTTAATCGAGGACGAGGATCGGTTGTGGTCATATTGTGCATTACGCAGGTAGTAGTAACGGCCTGTGCTTCGTTTTGTTTTCCTACAATTAATAACAATAACGTCGTCCGGGAATTCGTATTACGATAGTGGCATGCGTGAAGAAGAGTACCTATGATCTTCCTACTTTAGGCTTGGCAGGTCATTATTTCTTTGATGTGGATCGATAACAATAAGGAAACCGAAACAGGACAATTTACTTTAGGTAATGAATGTTTTCAGAGGCTTATTTGCACAGGAATAATGGTATATGGTTGTTAATTGTAATAGCCTATCATTAGAAAATAATTTATAAATCATACGTGCTAATGGTATTGAAGTAATGAAAGGGAGTGAATAAATGACATTTGCCTACAATACGAATAACAAAAGTCGTATTAACGAATAAATGAAAGGGCAGTCATTATTTTTGTATGCGATGGTAATAATTATGAGGGGATGATCGCTGCTTGTTATTGAGGTTTGAAGAGCGATTAATTGAAAGAGCAGTGTTTGGTTGAAAAATATATTTATTTTCAACAAATTTTAAATAATTAAAATTCAAAGTAAATTATACAGAATAAAAATTATTTATAATAAACCTTCTACATATCTATATTTCGAACTCGTATAATATGAAAGTTTATTCATCGAAGAGCTTTTCAGCCGTATTAACTAAAGAAATGTTTTCTTTACGACACTTTAGTTTTAAAACTACATGATATACATGTATCACAGTGATTTAATTGAAATTATGTTTAGGTAACAAATATATAGGTATTATTACAATTTTAACTATTAAAAGCATTTTGTAAGGCATGCAACACGTTTAAACATCCCCTTCGAAAATCTTAATTTATAAGCATAGAGAATAACTGCATTTCGTTATATAAAAAGAGAGAAGAAATAAGAAGGGGGGTTGGGCTAGCCGGGGTGACGAAGAGCAAAAAATAAAGCTATTTCGAATATCTACCGCTTCTATTATTTCATATATAAGAGGTGAAATAAAACTCTACGCTTATTGATTTGTAAATGGTTTTATTAATAAATTATCTTTTTTTATTTATTTATTTATTATTTCGCGAAAAGGATTGCTCAAAAGAAATAAACGTCTGATAAAAATCCATTTTAATAACAGAAACAGACGGACGACACACGCAAATGTTGTGAAATGCATAACTATAGTTCATACGTATACCTGATACACAAGGGTGATGATAGATAAAATTCCATTATTTAATTATGGTTTATCCAAAAATTACAATTGACAACAGCGTCTTTGCGTCACGGACCGCTCGGAATTATCAATGTGTACCTTTTATACGATGTATAGAGCTTAGTTATTTAATTTACTTTAATTCTTACACCACCTCATATTTAAAGTCACTTTTTTTTTTAATAAAGTTTTTATTGTACTTATATTATTAAACTTTAAATTTATATCGCAATCGTGATTCGTGACGAATGATCACTTTGAACAAGCTTACGGGATAGAAAGATAAAAATTTTTTAGAAAAAAAAACTATGTATATATGTGTATGTATGTATATATAAATATATATATATATATATATATATATATATATATATATATTTTTTTTTTTTTTTTTTTGATACATCTCGTAGGATATATAAAAGAAATATATTTGAAAGCCCAGATCGTGAAGGTACTCGTCGAGCCTTACTACTACCACTACTACATCTCTCCGGGCTCTCTCTTTCCAAATATCCTTTTTAGTACTTGATAATATCAACATTACTCAAAGCAATATTACTTAAATTTGAACATTGGTGCGCGTTTGACGGATCATTTTGATTGTATTGTGAGACAATAAGTTGCATTTGGGCTGTGTGATTCCGTGCGAACCGCAAACAAAAAATCCGCTGATCGAGAAAATTTACAAATTTAAACATGTACGCGCGCCGGACGGTCGCTAGTACCCAATATAAATTTGCAAAAATTTATAAAATTTGTGAAAAAATTGGATAAGGCCATAAATCCTGGCATGTCTCCTGCCTCGGGCATAATATCTCTATTTCCGATGGTAGATTTAAGGAATCATCTTGCTTTGCCAATTTTTGTTACCTTGCGTTTCGATCGCTGATGATCGATCGATGATTATCGTGGTGCTCGCTACTCATTGCGTGCTTCTGCTACTTTATCATGATCTATCTTTCACATCTTTCCACGCTCAAGTCATCGTTGGTATTTATTTATTAATTTTTTTTTTCCTTTTTTTTTCTTTTGTTGATAAAATAGACTTTTCCTTCGGTATAATCGATTGCAAATCAAACTCGAGGATTTAACTTTATATTGTTCGCTCAATCAGAACGCTGATCAATAGTTTCATTTACTAAGGCCATTATATTTGGACAAAGCTAACGACAATTCCTTACGATCGACTGGTCGAAATATTTTGACTGTTATCGAATATCAGTCTGCCCTTGTATGTCCGTCTAGTTGCTCGTACCAATTACTTTCCATTCCCGTACTTCCATAAATGCAATAAATTTTATAAAATTACTTTGCTCCTGTATCTCGTATACCTCTTCAGAATTGCAATGGTCGTGCGTAAAGCTCCACTACTGGCATTGCCATTTACATGCATTGATTTTGTCGAACATTTATTAAGTTTCTTAATTTTTTAGCTTTAGTGCTTGATTGTAAAGTGATATCTCACAGGGAAGTTGAAAACGACTTTTAATATCGTTTTTCAACAACAACTGCTTTCACGTTTCGACATATGAACCTTATATGTTGGCCAACGCATTGCTTTACGAGCTAATAATTTGTAATTGCAATAATAATTCTTTCGTAAATAATTATCCTCCCTCAAACCATCCGCGGCCTTCACGACCCCAGACTCACGTTCAATCCCTTATAAATAAAATGAAAAAGTGTGCTAGCAACAACGCGTGAGTCCTCGAGAGTACGGCAATTGTGGAACCGTATTATTAAGATTATTAAGGGCATCGAAGCCGGGAGACACGCCTGACGCGACGAATTATACGTCAGATTTTTCTCGATCTTCAAACTTCGTGTCTTACCATACATAATTTATATCTTATTTTTCTCCTTAAATCTGCTCTATATCGTTTTTTAAAACTTTATTATTTTTTTTTCTCTTCTTTTTATTAATTTTATTAGAAAACCAATTATTTCTTTGACTGCTCATTCATACTGTTATAACACGTCGCCTAATCGCGGAATAATCCCTGGTCTCTCATCAATTCTATAACCATCCGAAATCTCGCGATTCAAGGCTCCGTCCATTATTTTCTTTAGTTTTTCTTTAAACTTTTTAATTCATCGATATTCATTGTGAAACTGTCCTCGGGTCCTCGTCATCGTCGTCTTATGCACTTTATCGTTGTTTTCAACCGGTTTGGCTATTTGTTTTTGTCTCCATATTGCCTGTCTTCAACTTAACTTTACAACGCTCAGCTATAATCGAATTGTTGCAAAAGCATATGGTTAAATTTTTAATCTTTCTTTCACCTTCATTTTTAATAATAATCTTAAAATAAGTATAATAATATCTACTATTCTTAATCTTAATCTCGACACATGAGATTTGTGTCGTAAGATCATTGTAGCTGAGGAGCCGGTGGGTGATCTTTGAGACAGAAAATAACAGATTTTATGTAGTATAATTTTTTTGTTTCTTACTTTTTATTTATAATATTTTTATAATAAAAATATTTTCTTTTCGAGTTTTTAAAAGTAATATGCTTTACAGAAATTTTGTTTGGTTTTTTTTTTTTTTTATTATTTTATTTTGTTTAAACATGAAAAAATTTGCAGTCGTTGATATGACAGATATATCAGCAGTCGAAGAAGCACTGCTATAGTTTTTCTTCTTTGTAATTGTCTTGATTGATTGGTCCATCGAAGGTAAGAAAGAAATTTATCACTTAATTCTCTAATTTTGAATATACGATTAGGAAAGACAGGCGCGCATCGTTAAAATTAAATCTAAGAAAATGATTATGAATAAACAGAAATTTTATGTACGAATTCAACATAATAGGCATAAATGACCCGAGAAAAAAAAATAATAATTAAAACATCATATCCTGTACATAAGAAATTTCCCGTCTCAAAAATCACAGTGCGGCACCGCGCATTATTTCTCGACGGGTATGGTTTGTAAACCTGTACAAAAAGTTGTTCTTCGTTTACATTCTACGCTTAATAATGATACAATAATGTTGTATTTAAAATGTAACTTATATAACCTTAGTACTGATTAACGATGGCTGCATTCCAGCGTTGGCCCAGCCTTTGGCCGACTGGAGCTAACAGACAAATACGCTCCTTTGAGTGTAAAACTCCGCTGCCTTCTTTCTCTTCATCCCCCCCCCCCCACCAAAAACCCAACATCATATCTGTTCATCTCGTCAAACCTAAGCAACACCTCTAATTTTCTATCTATATACTCTATATAAAATATCGTTAGTATAACTAAAACGCGTGTTGGGTCTAGCTGGAATGCGGCCCTTACTTATGCCTCCCTCTTCATTCATATCAACCTCATTTTTATGCTCTTTCTTAATAATTTTCATTTTATTCTATATTCTAACTTTTCTTTTCAAATTATACGCATAGTAGTCCTCATCTTTCATTCCCATACTCTATCTCTCACTTCAACCATGCTTGCGCACACCTATGCCTTCATACACGCACGTGCGTGCACTTTCTTTTTTCAATCTTTCTCTCGGTATCTTTCTTTCATTTATGCACAAGCATCCTCAATATTTCTTGTTATACTTCTTGTTAACCATATCTTACAATTTTTCAGTCAATGATCTACTGAAAAAAATCGCTCAACTCATTGTAGTCTGTCATTGGTCGGTCAATTAGTTTGATTTCCAGCTGTTTCTTTTGCGGTACACTTTCGTACTGTTCGAACAAATTATATATATTTTCTCAACAGCAACAAAAACGACGTAAATAGGCATCTAATTTCCCGGTTCTACGCCGTCTTCATGTTTTCTTTTCTTGCCTCGGGCAGGAGAGGACTCTGAGAAAATACGACAAAAAAGCAATTAGTTTTGGCTCTATTTAGTTATTTTTAAATCAATCGATAAAGATTCACACCTTCTTGTTGTTGTGCCGGTGGTTGTTGCGATTGTTGTTCATCTTGTTCTTCTTCATCGTCATCATATTCATACTCATCTTCTTCCAACTCACCTTCAACAATGTAATCTTCTTCATCGCTGTCATCCTATAAAGCAAATATCAATTGTGAATTTTTATAAAAATTTTCAACTCATATTATAATGAGTATATTTTTCATTCGCATAACATGTATCATATCATTTTCATTATATATTAATATAGTCGAATTATAACATTCGAACACAATCCTTAATTAATTATAGACATGCGATTTATACTTTTACATAATAATTATAATAAATTTTGGTTACAAATAATTGAATCAATCGATAACAAACCGACTATTATAAAGTAATAAATAATATTTATAAAGAAGTAGGTGAAATATTATGTTATAATATGTATAATATGTATAATATGTGGCAAAACATTGGATGCCTCAATCAATGTATTATTAGTAGCAACATTACAATACTATAATACATAATTAATCAGAATTATCATTATTTAATTAGAATAAATTAATTTCAGAAATGTTTATAGATAATAGTTTATATATTGGAAAACAATGAAAGATGCATAAAAAATATAATATTCAATTTAGACTAAAAAAATAATAAAAATATGTATGAAATGAATAATAATATTTGCAAAAACTTGTAATGACTATTATCTAAACTACCTGATAATCTAAAGATAATTATGAAAGAAAAGATTTAATTACTTTATTAATTTTTAATAATTCATAGTAATAATTATAAAATATAGTGAATAGCATAGTATTTTAAGAAACATTGAAGATAGTTTTTATTAATAAAATTTTAACAAAATTTATTATTAATAATAAATTTTAATAAATTATCAACAATTTTTAGTTATATTCTTAGTGAATTATTCTTCAACAAATAAATAATATATATAGCTGCCGTACATAATCCAAATAGTAATGTAAAATATAAAATATAGAACTGATCAGTGATTTATATATAACAGTTTATAATAATTATGTTACTAACGTATGAAAAGACTGTAGCCAATAAAATATCATTTGGATTGAAGTTAAAAATTATTTTTCACAGAAAAAATAAAATAATAAAAAAGCGCCGCATCATGAACTTGCAATCAATTAAAAACTTAGTATGTACTGATAATATTATGTTTTACTTTACATTATTTTGTATACAAGAACGTTACATTAAATTAAAAAATATTAAAGTAAATTAGATAAAAGAAACTTGAACTAATAATCGTTTGATTTAATACTGTGATACTAAATTTTTAATACAATTAATTTCAAAATTACTATAATTGCAATGTACGTTGTTTCAATATTTATATGTATGATTTAAGTACTTTATTATTTATTTAATTTATTATACATATTATCAAGTTTCAGTAATACTTGCATCAAAATTAATTATATCTGTGAAGATTCATTTTTAAATATAAAAATATAGAATTTACATCGATGTAAAGTAATTATTTATTCGAGCAATAAACAAGGAGTCATTACTTGTAACGCTAAATGTAACAATATTTGCAAAAATATTATAAATTCCTATGTTTTTATTCTAATTGAATATAAAAATATTTTTATACAGAATTCATTAAAAATGAAGAAAATATTGAGCCTACTAAAACACAATCATGAAATATAAAATAGTAAAATGAGTATAGTAATAAAAATATAATATATAATATTCTTATCACGACATAAATAATGTTTTTGATACCATTTATACTAAAAGTTAATAATAGAACAATATAACATTAATTCAATAAGTAATTAGTTAAAAGAAAAAGTTCATTTCTGGAGCTTTATTTATGATTTATTTAATGTTTGTTATTGGTTGCAAAATCAAACATTTGAAATAAATGCTTATTTATATAAAATGATACTTTTCTTTTCCAGTAAAAAATTTAAAACGACGTGTACAACTTATCAATGAAATAAATTAAGAGATTATTTTCCTATAACCAATACAATTTTTGAAAACAATATATTTTTTATTTAATAGTGATGTTAACTTTTCGAAACGTAATTGTCGATTTTTATGATTGAATTTGCAGTTATTTTGCAAAAGGTCATTAATACAAAATTTATATATTGAAAATATTTAATGAAAAATTTAAACATACTTTTTTTTGCATTTTATCTACTTGATTGATTAACTCAGGATTTATTTAATTAATTTATACTGATAAAATATCAGTTCTTATCTGTACATTATTTATTGTGTACGAACGAGGGAAAATTTTTATGGGATATATGTTATGTTGTCATTCCAGCAAATATGAACTAATAAATGTAAAAAATTATTTTGTTTTCCATAATATGAAATAATTAAAAGAAATCTTAATCTACTTAAAATATTGATTATTATATATCAAAATTAAAAAATTTAATTCACAAACATTTAATACTTAGAACTTGCAACAATGGAATAACCCTTTAAATTAACAATTACTTAGTATTTCATAAATTTATGAAAAATTTAATTTAGCATTTAGTATCTATAGTCTGTATCTTTAATATTGAAATAAATTTGTTTTAGTATTCAGGTATTTTTAAAAAATTACTTATGCATGATTTCCAAAAATATAAGTAAAATTTCAATAGAAGTTCATGTTACGCAATACATTTAATAAATACAAAAATAAATATAGAATTGCTTATTTTCGTGAAGCTATTTAGATATACTTAAATGGCTGCACACATAATAAACAAGCATAACGTATTTTTAACCAAAGGTAGTTAAAAAATCGATTTTTATATACACATTGGTTTCTTCTCCCTGCTCTCTGCTCTCTCTCTCTCTCTCTCTCTCTC
>NW_011948422.1:2484581-2501964 GCF_000503995.2 Ceratosolen solmsi marchali
TTTTGGTATACCTCGTTAATTATATATATAATTAATATAATAGTATTAAATTATTTATACTCATAAATTCAAACTACTTATATTATAGTAATATTAATATAATATAATTTTTCATTGAATCTATCACTTAATCATGCTATATCATTTGAAAATTATAAATTTTCAAAATACCTTTTATGTCACATCCTTTGTACATTTTCATGAATTATATTTGCGCTGTATAATTTGTCCATATAATCGACTTACATTGTTATATCATTATAGACATATAATTAAATATTACAATATAATAATCATGAATTCAATTCAATTTAAGAATTAAAATTTGATAAACTTATCTTTTAACAAAAATTATGAAATGAATTAAAAATAATTACTATCTGTTTGTTAATTTTGTAATATTTACCTCGAGTAAGCCTCCCTCTTCTAAATCTTCATCGTCATCTTCCTCTGACACTGAAAATAAAATAAAAATTGCGAGGTGATTTAGATGATTTGTTAACGATTCTGCATCGTTAATTACAATGGTAGATTTAAAAAACATACCCTCCTCGCTATCATCTTCATTAGCATCTCCATCTCCATCGTCGTTACCATTTACTTCATCATCATCGGTGTCATCTACTTCGCGCTCGTGTTCATCGAATCTGTAATGATATATTCCTTAATAATAATAATTTAATCATCTTCATCAAATATTATAATAAAATTATTATCTTCTTTATAATTATCAATCTGAAAGAAAAATTGGCAAATTCGTCGACTCACCCATCAAGATACCGCAGACTAGGTATCAAACCGAAAACCTTATCTCTGTAATTGTCCATATTGGTTGCGTCATTATTAAAAAGATCAAGACTCTTCAGGTTCTTCAGTTCTTTCAAAGGCTGTAACGTCTCTAGATCCTTAATTTTGTTTCCGCTGAGATTGAGATGAGTTAGTTTTGGGCTTGCATGCAGAAGATTTAATCCGCTCGATATTCTGTTATCACTGAGTTCCAACTACATTAAAAAGAAGATAGAAATGATTGCTGTGCATTGTACGTACATTTTATGTTAAAAGCGAATTAATTTGAGAATAATTTTGACATACCTTTTTAAGATTCGGTAATTTTGGGAAGCCTTTTAAACTAGTGAGGCCTACATTGATGAGACTCAATGACTCTAGGGCGACGAACTCGTCCGTCAGTCCAACGATATTTGTACTTCGACAATTGTCCAGTACAAACTCGGTAATCTATAAAGGAATCACAATTATGAAAATGAAAATTATGAATGAAAATATGAAAAAAAATGCTCATCGAGTTTCAGTAATAATTAAGATGCGTCGCGACATTAATATTATTACCCAAGTTTTATCGCTTTGGCAGTCCTACGATATTTAAAAATGGAAATTAAAAATAAAAGAAAACAAATTATCCCCTCCGATCAATCTCCAGTATTACGAATGAAAGCGATTAAGTAACGGTGACCAATCGAGTGAATTTTCAAGTGTACAAAGAACTAACTATACTCTTTTCAATTAGAAACGTAATTACAATTTGTTTAATTATTAGTTTTGTGAAAATGTTATCCTTGGGAAAGTATTACGTAAAATTCGTGGCGAAATTGAAAAAAGATAAAATAATAAAAGAAAGAAAAAAAACCGTACTATAATATTTAAAATATTTTTGCCAAAAGGAATTGAAATTAATGATAATAATATTTTCAACGATTTGTCGGCTTATCCCCGGATAGCGGGTTGCGGCCCCCCCCCTCCTCCTCATCGCCCCGTCCCCAATAACCCATAAACATTATGTAATTTGATAGCGTGGCAACGATGGCAAATACTTAACATTACGTCACATATTAACAAGGCTTGTGGAACACATCGATTTGAATTTTTGTGCAACAATTCCACACATTGGTGGTCGCAATATGCGCTTACTTACGCCATGTAATTAAAACTCTCCACCGATGCTACTATCGGCAAGGCGTTTTCAATTTGAACGAAATTAACAAACAGCCGAGTAGCAGCTCTCTAGCAATGGCCATCGCTCATTTATTTCGTTGAAATATCATCTCGGTTGATATCCTCATGTTAACGAACTCCCGTTGGCAATCGTCAAGCGAGCGACTCTTGCATTCCGTGCGCCAAATCGAAGCGAGCGCGATAAAAGCGTCGAGGTCGCGTCAGGACGCGCTATTCCCCTCCCCTCATTAAAAGCGCGTCATCAGATGTTTTCATTTCCCCCGCTCGCGTTCGCTGAATTTTGTTCTTGAAAATTCGCGGCGAGTTATTGCGTGGCGAGCTTGGTTGGTAGGTCGTTTTATTGATCGTCGTGGCCATGCCATGATATGGGCCGTGGGTGGCGAGGAAGGAAGAAGCCAGGAAATAACGAGGAGGCACACGTGAACGGGTGGACGCGCTCGCGTGACAATTCGGGCGTACGACGTAGTTGTTGAATCGCCGATTTTCGTCGTGAGAATGGGAGTCGGGGACAGGTAATCGTGCACTGGTCGTCGTCGCCACACATTTCCTAATCTGGAGCGCGGGAATCGAAATTACGAGCGTTGGGGAATGATACGATGCACTTTGCAAGGGTATTTTGGCGCGAATTATTATTTATGGGCTCTTGTTTATTCAATAACTGATTAAATAGCTCGCTCGCTTTTCAAGTTACAAATTTATGGAGGCGTAGAGGTCGCTCCACAATACTCGACTAACGCGTTTCTAATCGAAACCTCGTGATTATAAGCTCTTATTGATTATTACGTGTAGGAGTTACTTGCCGTTTGTATACCAATGACGCGAAAAGCCTTGCTAATAATGCTCGGCATAGCTTCTTCCCCCTCGCATTTTAACTAATCCGCAATTATTTTGCCGATATTAACATCGACACAATGACCTTGGCCGCGACTCAATTACCAAACCGTGAAAATTTGAAGAAGAAAAGAAATGGAAAAAAAAAAAAAAAAACGCGTAAAAGATCTCGAGTATCGGGAAGTATTCGTTCCTGCCTCTTCATCTGCTAAGCATTGCGCACTTTTAAGGAGAGAATCAGGCGTTATCAGCCAAGTCCGTGGCCTACTTATTTATATAGTCAGCCCCGTCTCCGTTCGTCTCGTATCCTTAAGGGCGTCGATATCTATCTAATCTGTCCCACTGGACGGGCCGTAAAGGCGCCGCGAGTCAAAGTTTAAAAAGGCGTCGCCGGGGCTCTTTGCGTTTGGTGACGATCGATTCACCGAATCCCCTGCGTCTCGTCGTTACTTTTTTTTCTTTTTAAACTTCTTTTCTCTTTTCATTTAATAAGGCAAAGGTTTTCTCTCGCTCTCTTTGGCGACTCGCTGTTTTTGGCGTTCACTAGGCTCGAACGGCCGTTTTGGAAAACAAGACGCAGGAAGTGTGCGACAGCGAGATTCGCACATTCGAGGTCGTTAATCGAGTGAATTATATTTCAATTCGATGGCCAAATAATAAGCATTTTATTAATAATATATGAGCAGTGTCGTGATTTTGATTATAGGTTACCTTACATTACGAAGATCAACAAAAATGTTTATCTATGCAACAGTATAAAGTACCAAGACACGCGAATTTGAAAATGAAATAATTTTACGACCCCCCCCCCTTTTTTTTTTCTTGTTCTAAACGTATATACGTTTAGAAAGTGATTAAGGAACATACTCATTCGTGTCGCGTATCATTGAAATTGACGATCTTTACCACTTATCGATGCAAAATTGTAATCTATATTATAATTCGCGCATAATAATTGACAAACAAATACGTGTACTCGAGGAAATATTAGTATGAGCAATACGACAACTTGATCTCTTTCAACAGGTTTGTACTATGATTTTTTTATTATTGTTATTATTGTTATTGTTCTTATTCTGGTTCTTCTTCTTCTTCTTCTTCTTCTTCTTATTATTATTATTATTATCATCATCATCATCATCATCATCATCATTATCACCATCATCACCTTCGTTCGATTTCACTGTGCCTCAACGCGAATCACCATACGTCGTTCTAAATATTCGAGGAATCGAATATGCTAAGACGGTTGAAGTGAGCTTGTTATTTGATTTGATTATGAAAACTCTGCGATATTGAGAAATAATAAAATGAACGTCTTGGGCGTGTTGATTAATGTGAAATGTGATATTCAATCTAGTAATAAAAAGTAAAGTTGAATTTTTTCGTAAAACGAATATCGTATTGTGGCAGGGTGTATGAAAAGGTTTCGAAATAATCAGAAAGCACTGTTTGATTTATTCTTTCCAATGTTGTTAAAATAGATTTCCTTTAAACTTTATTTGTGTATATGTCTCTTTGACCTTAAGATAAACAATTAAATTAGAAGCGTATCATAGGAGAAACGGCGCGAGCTTTACTTATCAGCCAAAATTCTAATATAACATGTGCTTAAATTTTCCGTTAACTTTTACCATTATTTCAAAAAGTTATTCGTAAGTAAAATTTCAATTCCATTTTGGGTTATCTGAACTTATTTCTATTATCATCCACATTAATATCGATGAACTTAAAAATAAGATGGGCTGTCTTCCATCTCTTTGCTAAAATTATTTGGCTATTAATATCCTAATAATGCAGCTTGTACACAAACGTGATCAATATGTAATCTCAAGAAGATTGAAAGAGAAAAGGAGTAGAAGAAAAAAAATTAAACAAAATTGAATTAATGAGCATTACGCCTTTGTACGATAAAAAGGCAAAAACGAAGAGACAATAATTAAAACTTGCCAGTATTTAATAAATAATTATCGATCGACCAATTGATTTTTCCTGTTTATTCATAAATTTTTTAGTAAGTTAATAATATTTTAACCCAACGATCGATCTCTTTCGACCAATTAAATCTTGTTTCTATTGACTTGAATTATTCTATATCATTATATTTGCTTCGAATTATATTTGACGTTTCCGAACTTTTCCGAAAAGCTTAATATTTTCTAAAAATAACAATGTACGACAAATTTCTTACGCATTATTATACGCGTGGGAGGTAAAGTATCTTTCATGAATTATCAATAACAAAAAGTTCGATCTTTGATTATGAGATTAACGAGGGCCTGCGCGATCGAGTTTTATCAAAAAGGTACGTTATTTATTATGTGCAATGTAATGTGACGTTGTGAAAGTTTGAAAGTAAAGTTTATTTCCAAAATCTTTCCTTACGCATGCATCAAAGCCGGCAGGAGGACGATAATTTTCGACTTGGAATCTTATCGATCGCCAATTCCAAGCTCATCGCATTTTCCTTATCATTCTTTCATACCAATATCGATACAAGCCATTTTAATTTTTTTTTCCTTTTTCGCAAGTAAATTTTGCCCAACCATCTAATGCGAGTGACGATGAAATTTCATTTGGCAGTAGCCACATGAAATCAAATATTTCCTTAAATATTTCCTCGCGATTTTCATGGCTCTTCCTTCGCCGATCTATCAACGGCGAAATTTTTCATTCTGAACGACGTGACATTAAAAACTGGTCGAGCGGTAACATTAAATAAACGAAATCGAAATCTAATCGAGTGCGCGTGTGCTCTGAGCGACAAGGCGCAGCACCACCGTAGTTCAATGTAATGGAAATTATTGCAAGATCAAAATGCCTCGACTTTACGTAACCTTTGACTTCTCTTTCTCATCTACTCGCATCCAACAATAAATCCGGCATTTGTTATCCCATTAAACGAGACTCGTTCGTTACAACGTGATAAAAAGTCCGATGAAAAAATGCCTACTAAAAGTAAAGAAAAGAAAAAAGTATCGATTCGGTCTACTCTCTCGTCGAAAACATCATACAGGGAGCGTGAATACACGCACACTCGTGCCTCGACTCAGAACATAAGAAAAGGATACAGCCGTGTAAAAGAAGGTTGAAGAAGGAGAAGTTAATGGATAGGTGGGGGGCACCCGGTAACACGGTTACGCCACTGACAAAACGACGACGACGACCGGCGGCGTGCGCCAGAGGAATCAACGCCCACGCGTTCGCGCGACGATCGCGACGACGCAGGGACCTTCCGATAAAAAGTCAAGCTTAGGATGCCGCGGCGGCGGCGACGACTCTCGATCCTCCCCGTCCCTCCGCCACGGCAAAAGCCGTCACCAGCCATGCCGCGCGTCGTCGTCAACGTCGCCGCTACCGCTACCTCGCTCCAAGTCTCTCGGCTACCTCCTAATCTCCGAGAGCAACGCTCCAGCAGCATAATAGCACAACAACAATAAAGCGCCGAGGAGCATTCCACGAGATAAGAGGAGGACGGGCAGGTGCACGGCGTGCGCGGCACGTTTTTCAATTTCGGTCGTAGGTGCGCGCGCGCATCGCTACGGACGTGCACCTTTCGTGCGCTGTCGCACCACACAGTCAAAATGGACTCGTCCAATATGGCCGGTGAGGCTCGCACGTTTCCCGCGCCCCTGGCTAGTATCCATTTTTATGTCGCTCCCTCCCCGGCCGACGTAGCCGCGCGTAACGAATGCGCCATAAGCTAGCCGCTAAAAACACACGGCAATTGGTTCCCGATGTTGTTGCTGTTACGCGGTGGTGATGGCGATGGCGATGGCGATGGCGGTAGCGGTGACGGTGACGGTGACGGTGACGGTGACGGTGAGGATGAGGGTGAGGGTGAGGGTGAGGGTGAGGGTGACGGTGGCAGTAAAGGCGACGACGGTGGCAGTGGCGGTGGCGGTGGCAGCGGCTAGCTGTTGTGGCGACTACGGCGACGGTGGTGGCTCACGAGCTCACGCGGCCTCTCTTGGACTAATCGTGCAAGGACGCCGCCGCTGTCGCGTGCGAGGATTTACTTGTTGCTGGGAGAGCGGTCGAAGCGACCCGCTGGGGCGCTATGTGGAAATAAACCGACCCGAGATATGGGGCCAGCATTGCCAATGAGGGCCCTCGGGGTCTGCCTACGATCGGTTTTCCGCCCGCGCGTATACACATACGTAGTCAGACGCACACGCACACCTTTGATCGCGTACATGTGCAGACGATGATCGAGAACTCGCGTGTATCACGATGCACATGCGCAGTGGGGGCCTCGAGAGACGGCAGCGTGGCAGAGATTATCCTCCGGATCGTCTAGCGGTGAGTCGACGACGACGACGACGACGACGACGACGACGACGACGACGAAGTACCGGACGTGGAAATCCGGGTAAGAGGACCTCTCGTGAGGGGGATTATTGGTCCGGGAGCGAATCGTAGCTCTAGATAGTTCGTCGTTGTTGTTATCGTTGTTGTCGTTGTTGCCATTGCGATTCGAGGAATGTCGGCCGGTGCCCCGGACCTTGACCCAATGAGCGAGCTTAGAGATAATAGCACCAGCACCAGTAGCAGCAGCAGCAGCAGCAGCAGCAGAAGCAGCAGCAGCAGCAGCAGTGGCGGTACGCGGCCGACTTCCGTGGGTCAGTTAGATCGGGCAACGGACCCGAGTCCCGCCGACCTGTTCGAGTATGGGTCCCACAGGGAAGGCACCCACACCTTCGCTCCAGATCCCAATAAATTCTGAAATCGCGCGCTCACACACCTTACGAACATTATGTACTGTTTCGAGGCCATTCGCGATCGCGGCGGCACTTATCGGCGGTCGCATCCGATGACGTAGCGGCAACTGCCAACTCCTGCTGCCCCCGATATTGCGATCGCGCGGCTAGAATTTCGCCTGTCCCATACCGTTGGATGATGCGAGGAAAAACTCGATCATGGCAAAAAGGTGCCACGGCTGGGGATAGTTGCGCTTGGAAAATAATAAGCAACAACTGGGTGCAAGAGTCGAGGGTGAGAAAGAAAAGTCGTCGATTGTAGCCGGACGGGGGAGGCCACGACTAGGCTGCGCATTTACTTGAAAACTGGCTCGGCGCGAACGAACGGAGTAAAACAGAGAGGCACGGAGGAGACGCGTGTGTGCGTGTGCGTGTGGTGCGCCATGCTTCTTTTTCACGTCTTCTCTTCTCGAAGACGGTACTAGGTGATCGCGCAACCCTCTCCTCAGGGCGTACGTGCGTGGAGCTGCGGGAAGGCGAAATAGAGAAAGGGGGAGGGGGAGGTGCAACGTTGACGATGGCGATGGCGAGAAGAAGAGGGAGGAGAAGAAGAAGAAGAAGAAGAAGAAGAAGAAGAAGAATAAGAAAAAAGAAGGAGGAGGAGGAGGAGGAGGAGGTAAAGGAGAAAGAGAGGATCACGATGACGACGACGAGGACCGGATCTCGTGGGTCCCCGAGTGGCTAATAACGGATTGGGTCGTGGATGAGGCTCTGGCACTTACTTTGGCGGGCTTCCTGCCCCGTTTCTCCAGCTCTATCCGCTTCTCCATGCCGCCGTGTCTCTCGTGTCTATGGCTCTCTATCTATCCTCGTATCGTCCGTCGTCGTTCGTCGTCGGACCTCGGCGAGGTCGGTTGCTCTCTCCCCCACTGCCTCCTCTCTTCACCGTCCCAACAGCCGGGCGCGCACTTGCACTGGCTCACGCGCCGGAACGACGCGCGCTATCGCCACCACAACCCCCTTAACGGCCTGCGAGACCTTAGCGTTTAGTCGTGTCCTTGATGCACGTTCTTCTGCTTCTGCAGCCCCCCTACCTTTATAGCCGCGATTGTTATTGCGAGTCCACGATCATGAAGAGGCAGCAGAGCTAGCGGCAGCAGCAGCAGCAGCAGCAGTAGTAGTAGTAGTAGTAGCAGCAGCAGCAGCACCACCACCACCAGCAGCAGCAGCAGCAGCAGCAGCAGCAGCAGCAGAAGTAGCAGTATCAGTAGCAGGAACAGCAGTAGCAGCAGTAGCAGCAGCAGCAACAGCAGCAACAACAAAACGGCGAAACAAAAAAAAATAAATAAAAAAGGGCCTCCCGCGAGGATGACCCTAGCCGTCCATACGCGCCCTGTAATATCACGGATACGATGCGCGGTGCCGTACGCGTATGTTTTATGTGTGCATGTACGCACGAGGAAGCGCGTCAACGCCGACAGCGAACCGACTTGTCTCGTCTCTTTGCCTTCTACTTCTCTCGCTCCCTCTCTCTCTCTCGCTCGCTGGCTCAATCCCCCTCTCCCTCTCGCGCGCGCGCGCGCGCGCTCACTCGCTCGCTCGCTCTTTGGCTTTTGCTTGTCTTTTCGTGCACACTGCCGTTGCCGCCGTCGCCTTCGCCGCCACCGCCGCTGCCGCCACCGCCACCGCCACCGCCACCACCGCCGTTGCCGCCGCCGCCGCCGCCGCCGCCGCAGCCGCCGCAGCCGCAGCCGCCGCTTTCCGTTCTTCCCCGATTACCAACTCGTTTCGTGTGTTTTGCACAGGCGGTGCGCAACTCTGGTAGTGCGATGAGCGCGCGCATGAGACGAAGAAGATGGACGAAGAAGGAGGCGCGGAAGGAAAAACGAAGGAGAGAACGAGGGACGAAGAGATAGACGCGCGTGCGCCTACGGAATATCGTGGAACGCGGTGGCGGTGGCGGTGGCGATTGCGCTGGCGACGATAGGGGAGGAGGCAGGCGGGCAGCCTCGAGAGAACGGCGATAGAGCGCCTGTATGCGACGCTGCTGGACACACGCATACACGCTCGCGCGCGCGCCAGAGATTACGGCTCTCGCGTGGACCTCGGTGGGGATGTAGAGGAGGGGTAGAGCCCGTGTGGCATAAATAATAATGCGCGACGATTCGTTGCTTTTCTTCCTTCGTCTCGTTGACTGTGTTTGGCGGGGGGGGGGCCTCGTGTGCGCACGTCGCCCTTTTTAAGTAAAGTGCGCCTGCCGTTGCAACCTTACCGTCGATCGACGGCTGGTTTCACCCCGAGCCACCCGCGCCCCGACGACGCTCCACTCCACGACCAGCGGCCGATATTTTGGCTGCGTCGGTGGGGTAGCAGCGATGCAACTAGCTCCAACCGAGCAGCCGGTATGACCAGCGATCAATGGCCGGGTGAGCGGACGCGTGTCGGGGATCGTCTATACTCGATTAATTTTATGTGTCGTCGTTGTCGTCGTTGACCGTTGAGGTTACCCATCGGGTAATGCGTGCACGGCGACACGGGGTGGCGCGCGCACACCAGCCAATGCCGCCGGGTGGGACGCGAGGAAAGCGTTGGGGCGCGTATGCACGGGCGTTCGTAAGTGCCGAGGGCGGCGAGGTGCTGACGCGTCGCGTCGAGTAGCCGAAGCTGCGGCGGCTGGAGGATGGGATAGGGGCGCCGCAGCTTGTTGGGCTCGTCTCCGTTTTCGGCAAACCGAAGGCTTTCGAAAACTCCCGGAGACCGTATTGTCTTTGGTTTTATCAGCAGCAACCTGGCATCGCACGTCGGCTATTGTCGGCGATCACGAAGGCATAGTTGGCGCGCTGGACGGGCGAAAAAGGAAAGTAGGGGGGCAGTGGGCAAGAGTCTTGCGGAAAAGCGTTGGTACTGCAGGACGTTGGTGGCTATTGCTAGCAAAGAAGGGGGGCGGGGGGAGAGACTATCTCGGGTGGCGGGTCAACGTGAAAATCTCGCTAATGATGTTGCTTAAGAATTATTCACGTTTGGTATTTAGTGGGTGGGAAATAGGATAGAGCGTGACGCGATTGGTGTCGATTGAGGTGAAAGCGATCGTCGACGCTACGAAATGGATGACCAAGGGTTTGAAGAAAATTGAGAGGAAATAATCGTACTGTTGTCGAAGGAGGGTCGACGATGAGGGGGAGGGGGAGAGGAAATCGGTGGCGGCGATGACGGTCGTATCGAATGAGCTGTGGGTTGGCGAGCGGTGTTAAAGAGAAATTTAAGATAGTCCGATAATGCTCGATATTATTAAACGAATGTACTTGCTACAAGTTGGCTAGATTAGCTTAATATTGCGCATTGTGACGTAAGATGGTAAGGTATTGGTAAAGCTGAATATGATAATGCAGGTAGGTAAAGACTTAGTTGATGAAGGAAAATGAATGGGGATTTTTTTTAGGAATGTAGGAGAGAGAGAGAGAGAGAGAGAGAGAGAGAGAGAGTGTTGGAAATTTCGAATAGTCAAGAAATTAATAGGGACTAAAATAATAAACGAAAATTTATGTTTGACGATAAATACAATGTAATTTTTTATTATTTTTGTATTGTATTTTTTTCACATCGTTTTTACTCAATTTAGTTAAATTCCTTCGTTGATCGGATTATTTACTAAATTGCATTGTTATTAAACATTTTAATTATAAAACAACCATATGTTCGTAAAAGTTTGTAGCACGAATGATGTCATTTTCTTGATTTGAAAAATTTAAAAAATCTTCACAGCCATACATAAATACACACATGGGTGCGCGCATACGGAGGTATGAAATTTTTTAAATTTTAACAGTTTAGTGTAATAGCTGCAAGATTGAAGAATAAATCGATACATAATATAATTAATTATTCGATATTATTTCATTTTGCACGGATTATTGATCCGTACTGCTTTTAAGAAATTCCATTTTCATATTAATAAAAGCGTACATTCTCTAATTGAAATAAATTATCTACCATTTTGATTCTTATAAAGCTGAGAACGTAAAAGAACAGCACTATAATTATTACAATAATGGTAGATATTTTCTTAAGTCTGTTTACTTATCTGGTCTTGATAACAAAGAAAACTTTATTATCTAATTTATTTATTATAATTACTTGGGAAAGAAGAATCACGCCTTAAGGCATTTTCAATCGAATTTCTTGCATTACAATATAATGTATTCGTGTATATGATTTTATTTCAATTTTTTAAAAAGAACTTTAACATTTTAAATTATATATATATATATATATATATATATATATATATACATAAAATTTGCGTAATTAAAAATCCTATTAAAGTAATTCATTTACCTTGCACATTCGCAAATGCATTGAGTAATCAACTTTTTAATAGATTGAAAAAATAAAGCTTGCAGCAATATAAAATTTTATTAAAAAAATATTTGTAACATTTTTCGTACGTTTGTACATTGTGATGATGACAACTTTGATAACGGTAATATTAATAAAATAGAAATAATATTAATGATAATAATAATAATAATAATGATAATAATAATAATAATAATAATAATAATAATATTAATAATGAAGTGACAATTATAGAACAAACCTATTATACACCAAAGCATCACGTTGTTCGCTTGCTTACTTAAAAACTAAAGATCTCAAATTGTAATTGCTTAAATTTACATACGATTTTGATAAAATAATAATGACTGTACATCACTGTACAACATAACAAATCCATAGCTTAAAGAAACATGCTTGCTTGATTAGTACTACTTAGTAGTTACTTACAACATTAACTCAGCCACTGGGAAAATATACATGTTACATTGTACAAACTTACTTGATACAAAAGTGACAAGATAAGACCACATACATGAACGTCGTGTCTTAAACGAAAGACAAACACATAATCGTTCTGGACAACCCAAAATAACGCGATCGTACTGGATCAGATCCATCAAACCTTTTTACATTTTTAAGTATGCTTTATCGAAATAACAAATTTAGCTTAAAACCTTGAAAAATAATCGGCATAATTCGAACAGTATTTTTACTCGTATCATTAAATCAATAGAGACGATCATTGAATTTTGTAGAATAATATTTTACTTATTATTAAAAGTCCAAGAGTGATTAATAGCATTGCTTGTTTGGTTTTTTTTTCAATTTTATTTAAAGCAAAGACACATTTTGAAGATTTTAATAACTGCTAATTAGTAATTAAAAAATAGGTTTGGCTACTATTTCAAAAAGGCACCATTTGTTTATTTATGTAAAATTTTTGTTAATATTAAAAATGTAAAAGTTACGGTATGTATAACTTATATAACAGACATTGCTTTTTTTTCTATTTTTTTTTTTTTGCATTAAGTATTTAAACATTAAACTTCTTTAATGAATATAAAAAAGAATCGTAATATTATCACCAATTTGTTTTAATACTGATTAAAATTTTATACGCAAGATTTTCATATTTTATTTTGCTTACATTATTTCAGGATTGTTCTTGTAGCGATTGAAGGACATCCGGCACATCCTGAAGCCATATTAAATTTTAATATTTAATAGCATTTAAAAATCCAATTCCGCGTGTGAAAACGATGTGGACGATTTCCATCGATCTTAAGAGTTAATTATTGTAAATTATTATTACTAAATTATACATAAACAAACGTCTTCCTAATTTTTATTAAAAAGTGTATTTTTCACATCACTACATATGATAAATCTATATTGCGATAATATATTTTGTATAATTTAGCAATCCAGCATGAATTGTAATAAATGTAGTTAGGAGCTCCCCCCCCCCCATAATATTACCAAATATCAGATTTAAAACAAAAACTAACAATTTTTTTTCTCCTTTTAATTTACAACTATCGGTATTACGGATTAATTTTACAAAAATAAGGTTTAACAAAAATTACAACATAAATAAACGAAAAGTGGCATATTTAGTAACTTAAAAACATGTTGTACGCTCTAAAACCTAAGAGTCGAAGATACACAAAGTGAACTATGGCCTTCCACTGACGGTCGTGTGTCCTAAGGTGGCAGCACCATCAGACAACGACCTCTTTCGTGGTCTGGAACACTGCGGGGATGTTCTTATTTGTATATGACAAACCGCACTAGGATTGTCCTCCATCATACAGTCATTTGCATTTTGTTTCTTCCCCCCCGATGAGATCTCCTGATGCGTTGGCGAATTTTTTCTCTTAAGACTGCTGGACTCTTGCTTGGTAGAGGCGACGGAGGAACGCGTCTTTCTCGGCTGATGGTCCAGAGTGGCCTGCATTCTCTCTAAAGCAGCTCGAAGCGGTAAAAGTCCAACAGCGAACGGTATTTCCGCGCTCGACGAGTACTCGAGGAACTCCTCGCCGACCTCGCCGTCCTCGGCCACGTCCGACATGTCACCCCACAAGGCTCGATTAACCGAGGCCGTCGTGTTTGGCTTCACGGTCTCGCTTACGTGATAATGCTCCGGTATTTCAAGCTTCTCCAAGTTCACAGGATTCGGCAGTTTGTCCGCCGGTTTTGGCTTGCTCATGTCCTTCTCGCTCTTGGGCAGATGATTTTTCGTCGTGCATCGTCCCACAAGTTTCGATGCTTTGCGCAATGGTCGCGTATGATTCTTTCTTGCTGGCTGTGTCGTTAATATAACTTTTACGTTTGGAACTCGGCGCTCTAGCTCTTTCTTGCGTTTCGTACGGGAGAAGAGCTTTATATTCGTGCCCGATTGGCTCTTCTTGTCGTCCCGTAATTTGGACTTCAATCTCGGCGGATAAGTCTCGTCGGTCTCTTGTTGATTAAGCCGTACGCTCCTCCTAAGCACAGGTGGCCTATCCTCTTCTTCCACGTTATCCTTCTCGTCTATTCCAGGAGCCGCGTGGGTTCGCGTGTTCAGCAGCTCGAACGTATTAGAGGGGTAAAAATCAGTCAGCGAGCATCCAACAATGGACTGTATACTCTCACTATTGAAACTCAAAAGGTAATCCGAACTCTCGGTGTCTAA
This sequence comes from Ceratosolen solmsi marchali, assembly GCF_000503995.2. Lineage (NCBI taxonomy): Eukaryota > Metazoa > Arthropoda > Insecta > Hymenoptera > Agaonidae > Ceratosolen > Ceratosolen solmsi. Next base: position 2,499,096 of record NW_011948422.1, read on the forward strand.
ATTTGTTTTTAGAGTCACCGGTGTATCATCGCTCGTTGACTCGTCGATTAGATCGATACGATTAGAGGTGAGGGGTTGGGGCAGTGCTTTTTCAAAATGAGCATTTCTTTTCGAAGTATTATTACCGTCTACCGCTTTGCGCTTCTTGTGCGTGTACACCTTGGAACACTGTCCGACCCGATTGACCTCGTTCTCTGTGCATTCGGGCTTAAGGTAGACTTGAGAGCGTTCCTCGCTCTTTGTACAACCGTTATTGACAAAGTCGCAGCATCTCTCGTATAAAGTTGCGTCCGACTCCTTCTCGCAGTGCTCGGAATCGAGGGTCGACGACGAGTCGCTCACCGAGTCCACGGACTTCTCTCTATGAGCGAGCTTTTGCCTCAGTGCATTATCTTTGGCCAATTCGCCGTTTCTATGCAACGAAGAATAGGGAACTGCTTTGCCTTTAACCAGACCGCAAGGCTCCTCGTATAAGCAACGCTCGTTCGAGCTGTCGAGAAAGTTGCCTGACATGCTCTCCTCGAGGTAGTTTCTCTCGGACTCGGAATCGCTGCTTTCCGATGCATCAAACGAGGTCTGGCCATTGCTGGTGTGCTTATTCGTAAAACTTACACGAATTCCATTGTCGTCGTTATTCATCAGCCCGTTCATTCGACCATTCCCTCCTACATCCTTTCCCAGATATTCTTCGTTGTTGTCATTGTGATCTTGGGTATGAGAGCCTACCATTTTTTCCACAAGAGACTCTAGCTCTTTTACCTGAAATTGAGCACGTTGTTTAATACGTGGGATGATTATCGAGGATGCGACGATTATAATATATATAATGATTGTATGACGTACTTTAAATAATCGAGCTGCGGCCAGCAGCGATGGCAAATGAACGTGTGACACGGTTGTCTCACCGCAATACATGAACTCAATCATGGCCTTAAGAATGCTAAAGTTTAAATCTCTAAGAAGTATAACTGGTTCTGGACCAAGATCTTCTGCCAATATTTCCTAGTAAAATAATTAGACACTTTATAGTATTAAGGATTTTATTACATTAATTGAGTATGAAGTTAAAGTCTACGTTGATAAACAGGCATTTCCCTAACTATATGCAGGCAGTTTTTTTTTTAATTAAAGCGTATATTTTATTATAAGACATAAGATTGTCTCAATTTCATGGATTCTATAACATTGGTTCACATATAATTACGTAATAATATCTAAGCTAATGAGAATGATATCGTAAGGCTCAAGCTGTTGTACGTACTTCAAAATAAAGACTGCAGGAAGCCAATACAAGCTTATGCACTCTTAATTTTTGTTCTTCGCATATTAATGTAACATCCACCAGTGCTTGTCGGGCAAGGAGTCCGCTAAACCTCTCTGTAACATAAGCTGCATGGCCGGGCCACTGCAAAACGTATTCTCTGCCACTTTCCACCATGATAAATAACTGGATAATCTAGAAAAACATTGCAAGAATAAATTTTATAAATTTTGGAACCTGGGTGTCAAGCATGCAAATTATCGTTAGATATTTGAGCGTATAAAATTCTTTTACGTAAAGTACAATAGAATTTTCCTTGTTTAAAAATAGAACTACTACAGCTTATTAACGTTGGGTCATTAAAAATTATTATCGTTATGTATCGCAAAACTTGAGCAAATTCTAAATTAAATAAGGATTCGGCGTTTAATTAAGTTAATCGCTTTAGTAGCATTAAAAATTAAGAAAAAAAAAAAAAAAAAAATATGTATCTTACAAAGATTAATGTGATTTTCTATAAATAGTACTTGCTCTTCACTAAAAGTTAAGTCTTTTAATATATTCTAGGATACAATGCTAAAATTACGACTAAACTTGTCTAACGGACTAATGTTGTATTTATCGCGACTATTTGAGCTTATTAATTAGTACAATTAATTATTATTTACATAATAACCTTAAATTTTGGGTTAGGCGGAGGAGGCTCCTTTCCTTCGCAATGATATCGATCACATTATCTCCTGTATTACAAAAGCTTAAAACATCTCCTCAATGTACACGAACAGATTTTTTCTTTCTTTACTTTTTTTTTTTCTTTTATGCGGATAAACAAATAAACTAATGCTTATGTTGAAAGGAAAAAGCAAGAAGGAAGTTGTAACATTTACAATTGTATAAGACTGTACCACAAATCCATTGTATTAAAAGCTGAACGGCACGCTAAGACAGTGGGTTTATAATTTCCGGATTCTACTTCGATAAGGGTTGACTTATGAAGTAAATCATTCCACACATTGAGCGAGCTTCTCTCAATGATTTGGCCTTAGCTGAATTCAGGGAGATCCAGAAATTGCCATGAATATGTTTTAAATTTAACCCAAAAATTTTGTCGATCCACTCTGGCTACACAACGTAGCATTCAACATTGGCAGTCTGCACGTTATTTGTGCGTAGATTACGAATTTCTGACACAAAATTCGTAGCGATGGGCAAAGAATCCAGATTTTTATCATCGCTCTTCCCAAAGTCTCGTTCATGGACAAGCAGCTGCTCTGACATGTTCGCGATAGCCTTAGAAAGTAAACAAGAACCATTAGAGCCACTAGATGTTTTTCGATATCGACGAAAATAAATGCTTGGGTAACGCACGAACTCGCCTCTCAAGAGTCCCACTTTTTTCCTCCTATGGAACCGCGTCTATATTCGCTTGTATGCTCGCATGTACGTGCGCGCGTGTCGCTACACGGACGAGGTGTATTAAAAACAATGAATATTCTGGAGGCCAGATTGAACGGGTGCTGTTAGAGCAGGGGTCGTGAGGGGCAAGGGACAAATGACAGAGGGAGCGGGGGAGGGGTGATAGAGGAGGAGGAGGAGGAGGAGGAGGAG
>NW_011948422.1:2502047-2585032 GCF_000503995.2 Ceratosolen solmsi marchali
GGGGCGGCGGTCGAGGAGGGGCGAAGGACGAGGGACGAGGGATCGTATGGGTTTAGAGAGGGATGGGTGAGGGGGAGAGGCGAACGGGGCCGTCGGGGCCGACGGGGCCGACGGGGACGAGGAGTCGTTGGGAAGGGGCTGGCGGTGCGATGGGGCTCGACGCCCTGGTGCTACTTACGATAGAAAAGTGAGCGATGGCGACTCACCAGGTTCTCAGAGGTGCGTTGAACGTTTGTCAGAGGCTGGGCTCGGCAACCAGTGGCCTGGCGTTAGCTGCTGAACGTTCGCCGATCGTCCGTATGTGTATGCAGGCGCTCTTCGCCGCCGATGAGCCAAGCGACGCGAGCTGGAAGCTTCTCCTAAGCGAACGCATTAAACGGACCGTTGCAATTTCGCGTTCCGCGCGCCTTGAGCGTCGACGTCTTCGTAAGAACATGAGAACCCGGGGTTGGGGGGCTCCGCTGCGAGGCTGCGACGTCGACTGCGGCTCGATCTGCCCCGGGGATATGTCAGTCGCTGTACGCCAGTGTGTCGGTGCGCGTCCGTGTGATGCGTACGGGGGGATGCGGATGCTTGTATATGCAGCGATGCGAAGTCAAAATTCGGCCATGTTAAATCACTCTTGCGAATACCACCGCGAACAATGTGCGCACCAACCATCGGCCGGACACGATCGTCGCATTTTTTCAACCTCTGTCCCTCTCTTTATCTCCTTCTTACTCCCTCTCCCACCCTCTCCTCGCTCTCACTCTCTCTCTCTCTCTCTCTCTCTCTCTCTCTCTCTCTCTGACTCTTCCCCCACTTGTAATATATATATATATATATATATATATATGTATTATATGGTGGCGAATGTGCACCCGTGTTTGGCTGTGATCGCTTTGCGTGCGCGCGTGCGCTTCCACGCTATGTATAGCGTTCTCCGTCTTTAGCTCTCTCTCTCTCACTACTTCTTTCTCGAGCTAATTTCTTCGCTTTTATCCACTGTCCAATTGATTTTACGCGTTTGTATATCTCTCCCACTTTACGATTGGACCGCGATCGATGTGCGTCGCCTTGCACCGAAAACTAATGTATGTTTTAGTTTTATGTAGTGGGTAAACGAGAAAACTCCGAATTTTGAGAAGTGGGGGAATTCTCGCTGGGTAAGCACTAGCTTCTCAATTCCTATTTTATCAACCTCCTACTCAGCCGTTTATTAGGCAGTCATAGGGAACTTTAGTATTCAGCTTCAGTTTCCGAAACGTCCGATGATTAACCGCGATATTACTAGATATTATAACCAAGTGGCTATATGTATATATATATATATATATATATATATATATATATATATATATATCGAGAAAATATATCACCAAGTTTGACAATTCATTGGAATATATTCTGCATCGATTTAAAAAATTTTCAACGAATTTCCAATGGAATTTCACACGCTTTAGCTGAACTTACTTGTTTCTCTTGTTTGTACGGTATGGCGAAAATTTTTCAAGTTCTTTTTTAAAGTACTAATGATTTAATTTGTGAATAAATTTACTTTTAACTATTATTAAATTAGATAGATTTATGAGATACAATTGAATAGCCATTTTTATTGGGCAAGAATTACATTATCATAGAGATACGGGAATAATTTTTAAAAATATATATATATATATATATATGTCTTAAGAACGTAATGTTACATTAAATTTCATAATTTAGAGATTTAGAGATTTAGAGATTCACATGGCGATTTGTGCCAATTTGAATTATATTCTTAAAATCGTTACTTCAGTTAATAAAAAAATCTATCTAATTTAATAATAGTTAAAAATAAATTTATTCACAAATTAAATCAGTATCAGTAACAATACAATAATGCGATATTTGATTTAGCTTTTGAAATTAAAATTCTGTACTTGAAATGACAAATTTTATTAATTTAATCAGCAATGAAATGTTTGATCAACAGCATTAATTCTCAATATATAATTTGACACATTCAATAACATTAACATAAAAATAGTCAAACAATATCGGATTAATAATACAAATGGTATTTATGACGTGAAATTAATATTAATAATCAGCAATGGTACGAAACATTTTGTTTACTTAAAAAATATTTACACGTTTGTTTTGCACGAGTGAAATTATACAACAAAGTTGAACATTAAAATATTTTGTATGGGATCGGATATTAATGTCGTCCTGGTTTGTATGAGATGCTTTTAGCAGCCGCGACGAAGGTGCAATAAGTTTCATGAGTAAGCCTGAGTGGCCGGAAAAGCACTTTAATTGTTTTTCCTCAGTCGAGGACATACTTTTTGTTAATTGTCAATTTATTCGTTTCCTTTTATACACTCGAATACTCGAATATTCCAAGTCCTAGAGGCGGTTAGGATATTTATATTATTTGTCACTCAAAATTTTTCGATTCATCGTCAAAAATAATTTTCCATATTATTTAATCAGACGTATAATTAGTATATTAATCACATGTATCCATTATTACAATGAAATTATTCATTTATTATATCGAAATTTATAAATAATTATATACATTATATATTAGTTATTTTATGCCTTCTAAGAATGCGAGTCAGTTAATAATACTTAGTAATAACGAATGACCTTCTAGTTCTTTGTGTACATTATTTTATAAATTGCTGAAATTATATCTTATAAAGTCTGAATTATTTTTCCGATATTTTTAATTACGTTATGGGTTGAAAATTTTGAAATATATTATTAAATTTTCAAATACGATAATTATTTACGTTTTTTTTTCTTATTGCTTTTTTTTTTTTTTTTTTTTTTTTTTTTTTTTTTTTTTTTTTTTTCATTCAGACTTTATTGAAAAACGATGTTTTTCTTCAATGTTTATTCGCATGGTATGGCTTTTCTGATAACGACGGCCGAATTTATATGTGCATTTAACGTCTGAATAGTCAGATTCTTAATGTATTTTACTTTTATATTTATAATAATTATAATTGTAATTTTATGAAAAATTATTTGAAATTAATTCCTTAAATATTATTATTAGAAAATACAATATTTTTAGAATACATTGAAATTACTAGATTAGAAGTTATATTTGAGTCAAACTAAAATGAAAATGAAAATTAAAGTAAGGTTAAAACAATTTTATTACATTCTCAACGCTTTCGACAATATGTCATATTAAAATTTATGATAATATTTTTAAAATATGACAATTTGTATTAGTTTTGTTTTCATTCGACATTAAGCGCGATATTCATTTAATAAGAAACTCGAGGAACAGGACATCTTTGACTTTAACAATTATAATACTTTTAGAATTTTAATTGTACGTAGCATCTTTTAAGATAAGATCTTGTATTGAAAAAAGGCGATTAACATAATTAGTCTTTTACAATATTTTTCTTCTCTAACAAATAAAATAGTATAATTAAAATTTAACGGAAAATGCGCGTATACAGGCAGTATATAGTCCCTATAGTATTATCGATGATTTAACGATAAAGAGTAATTTATTTTAACTTATAACATTATATAAAGAACCTATTGATTTAAATATGTATTAGCTATAAGATTAATAATTCAATATTTATTATTTAAGTGTATAGATTGTGTAAGTATATATGTGAAATATGAAACCAGTAATACATCAACTAAAATACTAGTTTAAATTAGATTTTCAAGTATGAAAATGTTGCTTTTTTCGACTTTGTAGGCGTTTGTTATATGCTTTCTTATTATATGGTAATATTTTTTAACGTATACGACAAATACAAAGTCGTACGCGATAAGGGCTATATGTACCTTTCTTATTTACAATATTTTCTTAGTGCAACGTAAAAAAAAAAAAAAAATCGTTATAAGATCAAAAATTGAATAGACACAGAGTTTTCTATTTTATCTATATATATTTTGATAATTGAATATCTAAATCGTTGTTTGGACGTTTAGTCATGTTCTTGGAGATATCGGGTATTTCAAATATCAAATTAAATTTGGGATAAAAAAGTGAAAAGATTATAATTAACGTTAACTGAATTTATCTCTCTTTACACGAAGAGAGTTGGTAAAAAATTGTGTTTCGGGCATTATGTGCGCGATAACGCGAGTATGTGCTTATTGTTTTGGAAATTTGGGGATATATTCATATCTGATAATATAAGAAGAAAATATTTAAAGAGACATTATTACTAAAATTTGTATGAATCAATAATACTTTAATTATTATTAAATTAATTGTCTGTAAATTATTTTTATAATAATGTTCATTATTTAATGTCAATAATTAATTTATATCTAAAGTTTAAAAGACTATGATAATGCACCTATAATATTTTGTAATATTAGGATATTATTATGAATAATATGAGTATTAAATTACTCAATATTAGTGAGTTTAGGAATTTTTTTAGGCTATACTAAACTGATATTATTTTATCGATATTTTATCGTATATTAAGGATGGAATTGGTATTTTTAATATCTATTTATGGAAATAAATATCTGTTTATTTCTCTATAACTTCAAAATTCTACTAATTTTCTAATTATATGAACTGTATATTTTATTTTAAACGTTCAGAATATAAAAATATTAATATAAAAATTTTCTTCTGTTTTTTGATAAATATTATTAGGTGCAATTTTGTTTATCATTGTCATTACCAGTTTTATCGGAAACAATTATACTATTTTTATTTAATGCAGATCTGAATATGTCTTTCTTTTGGTCATTCTTAACATTATATTTTTCTTTTACCTCAATTTATATTATTTTCTCGCGTCATATCTAAGTAAAATAAAAACATAAAAAAAAAAAAAAAAAAAATTCAAACGATTCAATCAAAGTTATAGGGACTGTATAATAATTTCAATTGAAGAATTTCATTGAGAATTGTATCGGGACATTTTATTTGCTATGGACATAGATCTAGGTATACGAGCTTATTTTTATCACTAATAATAATATCAGTTATAATGAGAAATATTTCTACAATTATAATCAACAATAGGAATCATGGTTACTTTAGTAAATGGAATAAAAAATTTAATCCTGTCTGAGTTTTTCCATAAGAAGTAACGTAGAGAATTTAAAATGAAATAAAGGGACGCCCATTCGCATCTTTGTCAGAAGTGTTCCTCTAACAATATAAATACCTTAATATAAGATAAGCAGATTATATAAGCACTTTCGTGCAACATAGAAAGCACTTATCGCTCTTTTCCAAAAAAACTTCATATATTGTTCGTTTCCAATATCTTAACTTATTCATAAAAATTTATATTTATTTAACGAAATGCTTTCAAGTTTTTATTTTATAAAAAGAAAAACTTTTAATTTAATGATTACAAAATAATTCTTCGGTTCATCATAATGTAAATTACATTCTTTTATTTGATTAAGAAAAATATGTTTAAGTAATTGGAAAATATAATTATCGATGGTGAAATAAACTTCATAATATCTCATTCGTTTAGAAGAATGAAGAAAATTTTCTGTTGAAAATTCTAAATTGATTAACTAATAGCATAGTTTCATATAATTTTAATTTGAAGTTCAAATTATGAGCATTTTTGAATAAAGAATTATAACATTAAATAATTAAAATAGATCGATAGTATAATTCAGATATTAATTTAATTAAACAGCGGTTTTAAATCTGAATAATAGCTAATATGTAACACAAAAAAAATTAATAATGTTAAACTTTCTATCTAAAATTAATATCTATGGATAATTTAATATTAATATATAACATCTTTATTTTTAATAATTTTCGTTTGTTTTTTAAATTGATAAAATCAGTTAAGAACTGTAAAATTAAAATAAATTTTCAAAATTTCAAAACCATCATAATCCATGTATCTTTTGTTTTTCATTATTACATATTAATATAAATATTATTACATCGAATTAAATTCAAGTAAATTATTTTCTATCTAACATTGGGTAATTCATTTTTTATACAACTCATTATTACGAAATTATTGTATTATATAAATAATACAATATAATTGCATATGTTTATTCATCAATATTTAAAATTTGATCAAATTTAACGTTATTTTTATAAACTATTATTACGAATATTAATTAATTTAGTCTATCAAGGAATATCATATGTTTCGATGATTTTATATTGAATTTTTTTTTTTTTTTTTTTTTTTTTTTTTTTTTATAAAAAACAATTAAAAGTAGATACGAATTGAATCACTAGCAAATTGATCATATGATTAAATCACTTTAGGAAATTTATTTACAAGCTTATTATTATTATAAATATTAAAGCGATTTATTATTATAATTTTGAACATTAAGTTAATTTTAAGTAAACATTAAAGATTCTTTTTATATTAAAAAAATTTTAAGTAATTATATATATAATTTTTAAATTATTCTTTTCTAAAATTTCATGGACATTGTGTATTATTGGCTAAAATACTTATTAATGTAAATTTTTAATCAAGACAGCAGTCAACCGTAGAAATAGATATTTTGTATTAATATTTTATTGATATCAATTAATGATTTATATATCTGGTTATTATTATTTTCGTCTACATTCATTTAAATTATATTATTTTTATTATTCGAAACGAAATTTTTACTAATCAATAAACTACCAAAGGACGAAGAAACAAGGATAACTTATTTCTAATTAATAAACAATGTATACTTTAACGAATAACTTTATTTGAATTTGATCACTTTTTATATTTGGTTAATAACTGCTATTAGAATTCCTGATAGATCTGCTTTTAATTTGTGGATCTTTGAAAATAACGTAATAGTTGAATCCAGAATAAGATTTACATATCCATTTACGAGTTTATTGATAATAAATTTATTAATATTACTAATTTAATTTTATCTTATTAATATTTTATTAATATTAATTCATTAACAATACATAATACATTATATAATTTGCAGGTCCGTATATAAATTTTAATATTAAATTATTTATGATTACAATGACTTAAAATAACCTGTAATCTGTTATTAGAATTTTTATCTTTATTATATGAATTGCGTATGTATAATTACAAAATTCGGAATAAACTTACCATAGTTGACTAATTAGGTTACTATATGTTTTGAGATTTTCTGATCTCAGGAAATAAATATTTAAAAAGTAGTAAATTAATTACGTTTACTGAGAAGATTTAATAATCTATAATTGATAATTGATAATTGCTCTAGTTTGAAGTGAAATAAAATTAATGTTACAATTAATGGCAATTGAAAAGAAGGTGCAAGATTAATGGTCTATATATAAATTACTTTATTTCAATATTTAGAAGTAATTATGTGATGAAAAAATCTTTAAAATTGTAAAATGTGAATATGATAAGTATATATGAAAATTATAAAATTTATTCGGCTAATGATCTTTATAATCGATGCATGATTATCATAAGTGATATTTTTAATTATTAACATGATATATTTAACAAAAATTTTAATTTTGAGACCACTTTTGTAACTATTATTACATAGTCATTGACAATATTAACGGACTTTATTAATACGAGGGTGAACGTTGCTCTACTTTTGATTACTGTATTTTTTAGCTTAAGAAGCAATATTATTATCTTTATTTAGTAGATCGATCGTTTTACATTCCATATTTTATGACAAAATCAATCTGTAGATGAAATTCTTGAAGTAAATTTATCGAGAATCTTCTCTCGATCAGTGTTTATGCTATAGTTTTCAATCAAATGCATTTTTTCACAGAATATGTTCTCATATAATTTTGCATTTACAATTTTAGTTGTTTTTTGAGCTTTATTGAAATTTTTTTACTTATATTGTGTTTGTCTGGTGTAACTATATTAAAAAATCTCACATAATTTAGACTTGATTTAAATTATTTAAGATATTATAAGGAAAAATGTCGTATAAAAGTCATAGGCAAGTAAATATATAAATCATATATTTGCAGTTTTTCCAAATACCACTTAGATACGTGTGCCTTGAAGTATTCGGCGCTATAATAATTATTCCGTACCTTTGTAAAGATGTCATGTGAATGATTATAACTAGTATTTCATTGTTTGCATTAAATATATGTGTGTACGTATTTTACTTAGAAATTTCATTTACATAGTTTGCATTTACATAATACTACTAATAAAATTTTTATACTATTATTATTTACCTTTTCAAATTGTAACAATACGTCCTGCAAGAATAAACACAGTAATTTTACAGCTCTTATCTAAATGGATATAAGGCAATTTAATTAAATAATACGTATGTAAAAAGTTCTTTAATATAGAAATACTCGATTGATAAATTCTATTATTAATATTTTGCCCGAGTCAAATTGAGTTAATATTACAAAATAAAATTGAAGTTCATAGAATAAGAATTAAGTAATTAGAAGGTGTAAAGATATTCAATGAAATTAACATTGAATCGCAGTAACGCATTTATAGTTTAGCATTTGTATTTATTTCTATTTATTAAGAATAAAGATTGAATTAAAGATCGAATAAATTATTTCTACATTTTAACAAATGAATGTTATCATTATTATAGTATTTCGTATAATCTGTTATATATATATTTAAAACAATATATTATTAGTTTTCATAGCAAAAAACAATATTATAAATTGATTAAAGAACAAAAATAAATATTATATTAGCACTTGATACTTAATATTTGAAGATTTTTGTATTTATTTAAAATGTCAGTTTTTAAAAATTTGTCTTATTTATCGTTGAAGAAAAAGTATTTTTAAAAATTTCCTTGTAAAACAATATTTATAATCGGCATTAATATTATATTGATAATAAATCGATTAAACTTAATTGATTAGTATTATAAACTTAGTTGATGAGCCATTAAAATTTATTTATTATTGTTATTAAGAGCGGTAGTCTTATTGGTATCGTATATTAATTATGCATAATTTAAATGTTATTAAGTAGTTAATTTTGCAATACCGATTAGTTTTATCAGCTCCTTTTCAAAATTGTTATTAGAAAATTGATTATTTTTAAATTATTGACGGATGAAATTCTTAGATAACTTTAAACATATAGAATAATAATTAGTGCCATCATTATAGATAATATAAATATATATTTATTATTTAGCTTAATTATACATATATCTATTCATATATTTTATTATTAAAAACATTAATGATATTAATGAATTTTGTAATTTGAATGGAATGTCAATAAGTTAATAAGTTTACGTAGCTTTAGGATCTAAGTTACAGTTAATTGCACAATGTATATTTATTACTTTTCAAATTTTTAATTTAAATATTTATTATTTATTAAAACGATGCAAATATGTTATAATTTATGAAATATAAATGTCAAAAGGTGTATTTTCGAGTTAGTCGAATGAAATGAATCAAAATATTATTTTCAATTATTAAATTATTTTGAAACTTTTCAAGTTATTACTAATTTCTTATATAAGATTTTTTTTTTACGATACTACTTTTATGTATCACACGTTTGTCTCCATCTATATAAAAATATTGCGAGTACAGATGTGCAGTTATATAGTATTATTGTTTTAAAGAAATTAATATAGTATTAACGCAGAATTATTTTTATGGGTTTGAAATTATACATGGCAATATGCAGTTGTTACAATTTCTTTTATAGATAAACAAAACTATGAATCATTATATTTTGTTATAAAGTTTTTTTTTGTATAAATGTACAAAGGTACGAAAAAGGAACAATTTCCTTTTTTATTTTATTCATTAATGATACATATAAATAATATAACATAAATTGAAGATATACTAGTTTTACAAAATTAATTGCTTATTTTAAGAAAAATGTTACTTTATCGTTAGATTATTTTATTAATTAACAAATGATAAATGATATAATAGTTTATTACGAAGAGTAAATGAATTTGAGTATTGTATAAACTAATAGGTATTGTACTTCTTATAAAACAGTCGAGTGGTAAAGGTTGAAATTGCATATTCTTCTAGCATAATTTAGCATATATTTTTTAATTATCTTAATTTGTATTTTACAAATTACGCATTAGTTTTGTGTATTTATTTATTTTTTCTTTAATAATTACATATTTTTAGTCAGATTTAAATATTTTGTAAAATCATCATTGTACTCAATTAATAATAATAATTTTTATTGTTTCTACAATCGAATCTTCTTCATTGTATAATAATATTTATTTTATTATACAAAGGTTTACCATTAAAAAGTCTCTTAGCTTATTCTTTTTTTTTTTATTATTTTTTTTTTTTTTAACAAACAAGATTCGAAACCGTAGAAAATATTTTATATATGAAATTCTACATTACATAATACCTATATTCATCTCAATAATTTTTATGATTATAGTATTACTTTGAATAATGACAAAGAAATAAAATTGAACTTTGGTAGGAGTTAGAGAACGATGTTTGTCAAACCAAACAAGAGCAAAGAAAAATCTGCTAATAAAATTTCCTCTATTCTCTCTCTCTCTCTCCTCTCCCCCCTCTCTCTCTCTCTCTCACTCACTCTCAGTTTAAAAATTTTGATAATTTTGTGTGATTAAATTTGTCAATCAATAATAAAGAGTACGGATAATTAGGACATTGACAAAAATTTTCCTCGAAGGCAAGTAAGCGTTCTTACAATGCCATCAATGATGACGCATTTGACTTACAACATAATCCCAGCAGCGCCAAATCACATTCGAAGTTCGTGCAACGATATTCCAACTGAAATTGGCGCAAAACACTTCACTCCCAACAATCTAAATACATCGTTATTATCATCGATCATCATCGATCTCATCATTACGATAATGAGTATTGGCCGAGCTTAGCTCGCCGGGGCTGTCGCGTCATTGATCTCGCGGTTGGGACAAGCGAGCGCCGTCTTCCAGTATTGTTGCATATCCTTATCGATAACGAGAGGCTTGACCAGATTGTCCGTGAGCCACTGATCGATCACCGGTAGGTTCTTTTCGCTCCACTTCATCTCTCTCATGATGTTCTCCATGGCCTCGATAACGAAGGGCTCTGCATTGCCGAATTCGCTTCTGCGCTCAGCGTAGAGCTTCGACACCATGTCGTAGCCCTCTTGGGTGTTGAAAAAGCCGGTAGCCGAGCGAACTATGCCCGTCCAGAGGTTCATGCTACCGGCGAAGCGCTGCTTTATTGTGTCCCAGTGGTCGTATAGGAACTTGAAGAGGGTCGTGTAGCCGTTCGAACTGCCTGTCAGCATTGTGAAGATCAGATGTATGTCGGCATCGGTAAAATCGGCACGACGTGTGATCGCAACGTAAAGTAATCTGCAAGTAAAATTTTATGTTCGCTAGTTATCTGCAAGAAAAGTTATATTGGAATATTACTTTATCGATTGGCTATGAGTTTTCATAGTCTGTTACTGTAGTTTTGATACAGACGTTGAGATGTCTTTAATGCTAATGCAACGTTGCTTCGTACCGCTGTCGATGCATTACAAATTTTTATTGCAAATTCGGTTTAGGCTTTAAGTATTGATTGCCCAGTTTGTTTCTTGGAATTGCAGTGAAAGGCAATTGCTACTGCGATATCGTCAAATTAGGTAAAAGTAAAGCCGAGGAAACGTGTATTTATAATAATATGTTGAATTAATGATTTATGTATATAGAAACGATGCCTTACGTTTTTGCTAATCGTATAAAAATTCGCCAGACTAATAATTTACAATAAAATGGCTCCTTAGATTTTAAAAAAGGCCATACGAATATGTAAAAACAAATTAAATACCACTTGATGAAAGTAGAGAGCAAATAAATTTTGATATTATTAACGAGTGTTATTTTTTAAATTGATAATTTGTGAATACAGGACTAATCCTACGGATAGAATTGCTGTAAAATCTGAAAATGTTGATTGTATTTCATAATTAATCTCACGTATGAGCTTCTTAACATAATTGATTAAAATTATGTACTAATTGATTAAAATTATTGAGCTATTTGATAGTGCGTTTTAATAGTCATTCAATATCGCCAAACGACTTGAAGAAATTTCAAGTACACGACAATTGAGCAAAAAAGTCAGATTTCGATTATTTTGACTAGCTCGATATTCTTAAAAAAAAAAAATTAAAGATGCAATCATAAATTTTATATAATTTCGTGATAGAGCGAGGCGGAGGGCGGCGCACGCAATTTTAATTCAGCAATCGCTCGCACATTAAAGACATTTAAGATTTCATTTCTAACGATACCTTTCAATTTTAGCAGGATCCTTTGCGCAGCCAGCCAGTGTCTTCAAAAGATAAGTTCTCTCGCTTTGTTTCCTCTCGGGGCTGTCCCTCGGGAATTTAATAACACGCTCCAATCCAAAGTTCCATTCGTCGTCGGTTCCCCATTTGAAAACCGGGCAAATAAATTCGTTGGCGACTCTAAACGAGAGCAAACGAATTCCGTTTACATTTATCTCGAGCGAGCCCATTAACAATTCCTCCGAGTGGACGGCAGTGAAGGTGCAAATTTGACAGATTCGTCGAGCCTAGTCTGCATGGCTCATACATGCAAAGCGAGTACAAGCTAACGCAAAATAAACTGCCTATATAAGATAGAAGAGTGAGCGAGGCTTAGAAAAAGCAGAGGGCGAGCATAGGTCGTGCGACGCGAAGCCTTCGTTAAAGTGACTCACGGGTTGCCCTTGTCCGGCTCTTGGTCGGCCATCCATTTCTTAAACTGGTCGCGAGCCTCGCTGATGCAGGGCTCGTAACCGGCGCCGCAGAGGAAGTATCTGGCCAGACCCCTCAGGTGGGCCTTCCACGAGGGCTCCCCGGCCTGGGGACTCTCGCAGGCCTCGGTGTACATGGGCTTCAGGAGCGATCGCAGGTACGCCTGCAAAGCTCATCGCTGGCTTAGTTTCTTTAACTCGGTTCCTTCCACTCATCGACCAATCCGCTGACCATTTCACTTTATGCGAAGTGTAAAGGTCGCGATAAGGAAGGGCCTTAGTAGCCCCTTGTCATTGCACTTTGCGTAAGGTGCATAATCGGGCGGAGACGGGCGCGAGATGCATTATGAGTGTGCAATTTATTTTCGTTCGAGAGTTTAATTGGCGGTGCTCGCGAGACGTTTTTCCGCCATGAGAAATCGAGATTAAAGCATTTGTCACGGTGCTTATCTCAGGGCCTTTCCTATCGCTTACGCTAGCATCATTTGCACGTAATTTACAAAGGCCCGTATTTCCTTCATTATGTGAGCTATAATGAGAAACGGTCTAACGTCATTTATCTAATTACATTCGGATATTAATACGCGAGTCGGCAAATAGTATTATTAACGCCATATTCGTTAAAAAGTATTGCAATTACGTAAATAATCGATGCCGTTTTTCGATACGTGCGTCTTTTGCAATAAATTATTTCCTAATGCAATGTGCATTATTTCATCGTTAGTAGAATTGTGTCCATTAATGCGATAATGGATTGTAAGATTCGATAGATTAACTTATCTAGATTACGTATTTTATCAGAAGACGTTATGCATTTGCGATGCGAATTTGTTCGAATTATTAAAATCGAGACGATAATCTTAGAATAAGATAATCTTGAATATGCTGAATGTGCATTTTTTTTTCTTTTTCATTCTGCCCCCGATACCTGTGACAGCATTTATTAGAATTTTTCCATAATATTCGGCGTGCAATGAGTTAGATTTAAATCATAATGAATAAGCTAATGGATAAACGTCAATGTCGACATTTCTTATAAGGAAATAAAGGTTAAAAAGTTAATTGAAGTCCTTTAGACGCGTCGGATATTAAACTTTAATCCAGTATGATATAAGATTTCATAATGAAAAGAACAAAAATATATGAAAATTTTTTTCTTCACGAAACAAAGAGGAAATGTTTTGTATTTTCCGATAATTTGATAAATATACAATTTTTGTACCGAGCAGAAATATAGATGAATTGTAGAATAATATTACACGAACGTTTCTCCTACCACCAATTGTCCCTTGCTTTCTTTCGCGATACGACACATTTACGCGCCAGCTTACTTTGATCTTTCCATTAAAAGAATTTTTACAACTCGTCATTGAGCCCAAAAGGATTTAAACATCAAACATCACGGCCTCAATCGTAATTTCTCATGATCTTTCGAATGAAATGTTTACGAAATGAACCATCACTCCGTGACGTAATAAATTGTCTTGAAAATGATAGCTTTCGCACGCCATCGATACCTTGTTATTACCAATGTAAATGCGATTGTTAAAGAAGCCGAGCGAAACCAAATTTTCTCAACATAATTATCAAAATAATCGTCCACTAACTTCGAATTTGCCAAAAACACCGGATCCCTCGATGCGCCTGCCAACGTGATCGATCATCGGGAAGAATGGCTCCCAAACAACATGGCTCTTCTCGTGCTTTAAGAACAATGTCATATTGAGAGCAATTTTGAAGTGGAGCTCGTCGGCGTAAGCGAGATTCCAGGAGTCGTGGAGCAGCTTGGCCCGGGTGAGGGTCGGTATTGTTTCGAAGGTCGGACTCTGCAGATAGTCAGCGAGCAATTCCCAATTATGCGAGTCGTAGTTTACCGGGAATAAGCCTATATTTGTGAATAAATTGTCTTCAGGTCCTCGGCACTTTAGTTAGGTACATTCTCAGACTCAACGATGTTTATGGAAAATTGTGTGTATGGAAAATTTTTTCACGTTATTATTAATGTACTTAATTCATTCGTGATAGCTTAAGCGATTTTTTCTTTTTCTCTTTTTTTCCTCTTTTAACTATCAATTAGTTAAAACAAATAAATTTATGGAGAATATATACATTTTTTTTTCTTTTGTGGCAGCGAGGATTATAGAATTCTATAAAAATATCATCGATAATCGTGTAGCTTAAAAATTGAATGTAGAAATTTATTTTTACCCTGTTTGTGCAAATTAATAATTTAAAAATTTACTATTTTTATATATATATTTTTTTTTTTTACGAAATTCGTGAGATAAACGGATCTTGATTATTTCATAAAACGTGCGTTATCTATTAGCACGTTTATTATTAATATTATTTGATGTCTATTATGCTGATGCTCCGAACATCGTTGATTTGTAAATTGAATTATAATAATGTGAAATTAATTAAAATCTACAAGTAAGACTATAAAGTACAATTTTTCTACCAATTTCTTCGGGATTGACAACGATGAAACTGTCCTTATCGTCAATGTCACGAATGTTCAAGTTTTGTTCGTAATTGGATTTGAGCAGCCAAGCTTTCGGTGTATAATCGCTATTGTTCCACTTGTGACGGGATTGCATTACTAAAGGAATATTCCAACGATACGAGCTTTCCCAAGAATTTAGAGGATTTTGCGTCTCTCTTACGTACAGTTTCTATCCGGACAATAAAGGGTCGTTTATTACTTATAAATTTTCTTTATTTATAAATTATAAGAATAAATGCATCACGAACGAGGGTTAAATGATAAATTTGTATTAAAATGGATTTTAAAAGCATGTATTTCTCAATTCGATAAATATTATATTTTAAGCTTTATATTTGAAAGTACGTATTCGATAAAATACTGCTTATTTATTTATTTACTTTAAAATTATTTGAACCAGTTTATAATTGCCAGTAATAAAATATTGAGATTGTAAAGAAGCTTGCGAGAGTTAAATTATTAATTTTCTAATTTAATAGCCAATTTGAGCAGTATTTCTATAAATATTTATAATGCAAGGTTATGAGATTACAAGATGCATTTATCAACTGCCGGACATTTTTAAATATGATCGAGAGATTTTATTATAAATAATATTCAGGTATTTATTTAAAATATACATCAATTTACATGTTATTTAAAAGATACGTCAAAGTTGTATTGTCAAATTAAAATTGTTTTTTCAAATTTTATTAAAATTATACACGAGAAACGATTGTGCTATTAGCGATTCACATAAAAAACAATTCATTGATAGAATATTACTTATATTAACAAGTTAATTTAAAAGTATATTATAACACCTATAAGAATTAAAAAATTTGAAAATAATTCATATGAAATGAGTTGATTACTCATTTCATTTAAATTCATTTAAATTCATTAGCCCTCAAATGCCTCTAAATAATGTAAATTACAGATTTTCACTGAATAGGCAACAAGTTGCGAAACTCAAGTCTCGAGAGTAAAAAGTCTAAATAATATTTCGCGTTGAATTGAAAAAATATAAAAAATGTCCAGTCTTGTGAGCGAGTGCGTTTAATGCAGTGAAATTCTTTAAAGAAAAAAAAAAAACTCTCGTCGAGGTAAAATTAATAATTACGATCACGCTTAACTTTTCAATTTATCTTTTCCCAATAAAATAATACTCGCTGAACCCAGTAATACCAACTCGTTTAACCAGGGTGACAGTGTATCCCGGTAATGGATTATATTATCGCTTTAATGAGAAGCCAGTCAGTCGCGACTATACCTGGCTAAAGGTTATGGTGCTGTTGTTGTAATTGCGAGTGACAGTGACAAGGGGGAGGCGTTCCTGGTCTATCCAGGTCTCGGCGATCTGGATGATGGTCAACGGCCTGGGCAGGGAGCCGCTCTTCGTCGCCACGTATTTCATGCTGTTGTAGATGTCGATTGCGGTGAAGGATCGCGTTCCCCGTCCTTCCGCCACTCCTGGCCTGCACAATAATATTCGGTCGGTATGGGCATCATGTCAGCTTCATACTTCAAATAGGCTTTACCTCTATTTACATTATATATATATATATATATATATATATATTCGCTGCTTAATTTTGCATTTACTTAGCCTGGCGATACCCAATGCGTCATTCGAGGGGATTGTTTCGAAGAGACGAATTAAGCAATTAAGTTTGCCGTATTATTCGTTGAAGTTTTTAGCATTTGAGAGGAAAAGGAGCGAGGCAGGATTTATGGGCTATTGTAGTAATGTGACTGTGTCAGTGAGACAATGTTAGTGTTAATCGATGAGAATGCGATACTGGCGGCTTATTTTGATTTCCAAGGCGACAATTTTCCAGCTGAGAGGGAGAATGCTTGAAAAGCACACGGTTCTCAGCTTATTTAATGCGCAATTTGTTGACGCGCGAGTTGGAATTCAAATAGTTATTGATAAAACAGACGCTTAGACTTGAATAAGGATGTAAAAACATTTCATTTAATTTGTTATGTCTATGCGATAAAAAAATATTGATCGTGACATCATTGTAATAAATTTTTATAATTTACTTCTCTTTTGGAGTAAATAATGATTACACGTTAAGGTGCTGGGGATAACGTGATTGTAAGGACGATACATTCTCTTAACGAATACTTTGTATTTAATGTGTTGTAACGAGGTTTCAGTTTTACATTGGAAGCTTTTTGTCAAATATTTTTTTTTATAAATATTATTACAATAAATATAATAATATAGATATTGAAACGACTAGTTGCATGCGTGGAAATTAATTTCATGTAACATAATTTCTTTAAAATTTTTCGACTTTTTCAGTTCTATGGAGAATCTCGATATGTTTAGCTATATATTGTATGGTAACATTCATAAATCCGAGAAGAATAGAATTTCAATGCAAATGCATATTTCATTAAAAAAAAAAAAAAAAAAAAAAAAAAAAAAAACTCACACGGATGCTCAACCACTATAAATGAAAATATTTTTAAATTTTAAGACTATTATAAAATTAAATCAATTATAAAATCCGAATAAATTAAATTATTTTCAAATAATACTAATTATAATATGTATAATTCTCCGTTGCATTCTTCATAACGTAATTAAAAATATTTATAAACATCGTTGTTTATTATTTATAAATCGTAAATTGTTAATTATTAGCAATACATAGAGGTATGAAGTTCTAATATTATATTTAAGCAATCTTGTTTATTCATATTTGCACGTGTTGACGGTTAAGTATGATTCGGTATATTTGGAAGAGATGTTTGTACAATTATTTTATATATATATATATATATATATATATACACATATAGACAAAGCAACGACAATATCACGAATTGAAAAGCTTTTAAAACAACATGAGGATAAGCAATTAAGGATAATAAAAGAACTCATCAACTTTCTTAACAATGAATGTTTCACTAAATTCCGTTGACTTATTCCGTATAATTAATTGCAGACGTATTGCAGCGAGCTCATTGCGCGGCTAATACACGAATAAGAATTTTAAAGATAATACAGCTCAGGCAATGCCCGCGATTGGTCTTCATTTTCTTACTAAACAGTATGCATTCTCATTACATCGTATAACAAGAAACATACTTTGCCCGATAAGGTGGCCGCTATCATTTTTCCAATTAAAAGCACGCAGCGCGGTATTTTCACGAGGCTGGGGCTGCTCGCTTCCTCGCTCTCTCGGAATTTTTGAATTTCCGCATTGAGAAAAAAGGAAACGGACTTATTCAGCGCTCGTATCTCGTTTCGTAATTTTCCCTGGTAATAATTTATGCGCGATGGCTCGACAATGGCCGCATTGTTGCTCACACGATTGGCTCATGCCGGCAGCTAAACGACTCGCCAGATGCTCACTGAATAAATTATTATGTTAAGATGTCAGCGGCGACTAGACTCGTCTTTTTCGGGAAACTGGAATTTAAGGAGTTTTTAGGAAAATACTCGCCCGAGACGCTAAATACTGGCCGACTGCTTCGATTTTTAGCTCCTTTATTCGTATAAAGGACTCTCTCATCGATACTTCTCATGCTTAACTATCATTGTGCCTGGTAATATTAACACTGCTGCAATTTAAACGCGTGTGAGTCATAGTTATGCACGGGTTATGTAAAGCCGGAAAGACTATTTTAACTGCAATAAACAGTAGTATTCCGACAGAGATTAACGAGTGTTGCCGAAGAGTACATTATGTGGAATGGAATGGAAAAAGAATTGTCAATGCAGGGAAATTGATATTTTTGGTAAAAGGGTAGAATAAGTAAGAGTGTAGGTACGTTTGTAGACGTTAATTGGGGAGAAATATTATTAATCAATAGTCTTGAATTTTTTCTAAATTAAAGTTTTCTACAGCCGTAATGATACAATGGAGAGTATTTATTATTAAATGTAAAAATATCTTTTAAACTAAGACATTGTTCATCATTGTGCATTAACAATTTACAAAAATAAGAATCGAATCGTGCATATAAATTGTAATATCGCACTTAAATTTTAAATATATTTCCTTTTCTATTAGAGTACTAAATTACAAAATATATATATATATATATATATTTGTATCGTTTTTATTCATAGGTGGAATGAACACAGTGTGAATTATTAGTATTATAAATTAATATTTTTTGACTTATTTGTTTGATATTTAAAAAAAAAAAAAAAAAAAAAACGATACACACGCAAATATAATTACCAATGAATTTAGAAAATATTTAAATATAAATACATCAATGTAATACAAGTCTTATTAGACTCGTGCTATGGATTACATGTAAATTTTAGAATGAAATTTTATTGCAATATTATTTTTACTGATGTAACATGATATTTAAGCTCCACTTAATAAAATAACAACTTGTAAATTTTGTATTTATATGTTAATTAGTAAAGATGAATTATCATTACCATGTCGTCGATTGAGACTGTATTAGATGTCGCATACTCGTCTTAAAGTCCTCCTTCCCAAGAATGTAATAGAACATCCGAAAGACCAATTCGACTGCAAATTGTCAGAATAGTAATATAGACGACAAATAGTAATAAAATATTCATTTGTTTCTAACGCTTAACCGCTACGGAAATTTTACGATTACAGAAAATCCATTCCCTCCAGACTATTTAAAATGTCCGAAATAACCTTTTCATTATCTTTATTTGCATTTCAATTATGCTCTACGAATTTCAAATCTTTTCTAAAAATCGTTGATATCGTTCATGAAAAAAAAGAAAAAAAAAAAGTAAATTACATACAATAATCATTCTACAGACTCTTCTGAACGAATATCTACAATTGCCTGGTAAAATATTTCACTAATATAAGAGAACAAACGATTATAAGACTTCGTGCATGCATACGCGTATAATTTATGTACAATATCAATTTAAACCGTAAACTAGGCTAAGAAAATCGACCGTGGACAACGATTATTTGCGCAAATTTGCGCTAACGCTCGCTGCAAGAATTATTGTAAAAATTTTTTGCAAAATAATTTCTCATTCAGATTGTTATCCAAACAACCTGAAATCTAAACACAATTAATGCTCATAATCGGCTCACGCGCCGCCGCTCTCGTCAAATCAATGAGAACTTATAAATTGACATTTCGTGCCGCTTCCGATTCACAGCACACGTACACCTGCACACAAGCATAGGGGAGGCGTGCAACAATGCAGTTCACGTGCGTCAGGCGCTCGGCGCGATAACCATACCTTTTTCGTCGAGATAAAGCGACGCGAGCTCGCGCTCCAAGTGCCGAGAAAAACAAATTCTGAAATTTACGAAACATTTACAAGAAATGGCTCTTGTAAATTATAAATTAACTTTAACGCGCTGTTTGCGTAAGTGATACGAGGGAATTACGTTACGCTGAGAAAATACGATTTTGCGAATAATCTAGCGCACCCCGATAAAAGCTTCTGATCCCGTAACACGCGCAATTGCAATTTTATGGATTGGCGGATGCGACTGGAAGGCGATCCATCGATATAATTAAGCTGTACGCTTGTACGTCACCTATTCAATGGAGTTTTTGTAATTTTGAGTAATTGTTCGCGAGAGGCCTAATTACGAATGAAAAATTGACAATCGCGTGGCAGAATTTTTAGGATGGATATCGATGTTTTTGGTCAAAAAATTCACTTCCCTCACTTGTGGATGAGAACTTAGATATAGCAAAATTATCATCATAAGAGTTAATTAAAAAAATTAAGAGAAACAGAATTAAGAGGGACAGAGGGGAGCAATGATTACGATTAAAAAATACCTCAGACTGCACAAGTACTTTTGAATTTTCCTTTTCTACAATTTGCTAATTATAATTTTCATTGCTTCTAAAAAGCATTAATATCATATAATAGCCTTGGAAATATTATATATCGTTGTTAAATTTTATAATCTTTGTTATTAAAGACTCGCGGCAATCGTGCGTTATTTTCAGCCGAAATTGTTTACGCGATATATTTAGCAACAATGACATTTGCATTATTTATCCTTTCGTGGCAATGTAAATGAAATATTCACTGTAGTTTAATGTGATTTAATGTGAAAGGACAACTTATATGCCGTCGAATTTATCCCCTAAATTATTATAACATAGCACTATTTTTTTAATTAATTTTTCAACGCACACTTTACAGTCTGCTCGTGTTGGGTCGAGTTAGGTCGGTTTGACTTACTTTTTGCGAATTTTGCGTCGCGAATAATTCCAGTTCGCCTATTGGCTCCGAAGGCCTTGCCGTACCCGTAGTATAACGAGTAGAGTATATTCATCGGCCATTTACCCTTCAATTCGTCTGGATTGATCTGAAATTATACAATATAAATTTTAAGACGAAGCGAAGCTAATTTTCACAACAGACTCGCACATGCGAATAGAACGACGATGGCCAATCATTATAACATCTTCTGCTGATAATTATTCATTTCAACGTAAAGATGTTCAATACTTGCGGCCAAATATTTTGCCTAATCTTCATGCTGTTTATAGGCGCTTCGTGCTCATTTGAATGATTTTCGAAAATGAAAATCGTCGACGGGAGCTTTGAATAAAAGCCGGAGTAAACGGGTATGCCGGTCAAGTACAATAATCCGATGCGAACATGCCGAAGCACTCGTGCTCAATGTCTTACACTTCCCGTATATGGTATTACCGATTTATCAAGCAAGCCGTGCCAAAGTAATCGCAGCGTTTCATTCCGTAAATACTACGATATGGGATAGGCGCGTGCTTGCGCTTGGATGGTAATAGAGGTTGGGCGAAGGTGCCGAAGGTGCTGGGGGTGGCAAAGGAAGCGCCAATTACGGCAATAAGATAACGATTAATGTCGATCCATCAATATAATATTGGGCGAGAGATCGGATTATCGTCGAGATGCTTCGACCTCGTGATGTGTCGTGAGAGACGTGGCGGTAAGTCTACTTACGTCCATTGTTGTCATGGAGGCCAAGAAGGAGTTTAATCCCTTGTTCTCCGAGGCGTCTACCCAACGATAAGGAGTGATGTATTGACCGATCCATTGGTAAGTCAACTCGTAAGCCATGTTCCATACCAGTGGACTGCTGAGCTCGCCTTCCCTGCAAGCAGCAGGCATTTTACTTTCTTTTTTCGCACGGACGTCGAACGCTCGTGGTGTGACTGTGTAAGTGTGCAAGGAAGTAGTTGGGCGCAATGTGTGCTCGCGCTTTATCGCGTGTCCGTACACTTTTTGTCGGGCCTCGTTTGTTTCTTGTCTCGATACGCTTAAGGCATGGCTACAGCTCGTAAAGAGGCCAATTTTTTTTTGTTTTTTTTTGTTTTTCTTTTACTTTGCCGTCGCTGATTTGTATCTATCGATTTTTATATCTATACTCTTGAATCCTATTATTAATTGCAAGTAATTTTGAAGCTGCGCCAAATTGACGGAGCCGCTGTAATTTTCATGATATTCACGGCTAAACAGCCGACGAAAGCATAAATATTGTTCACGTGTGCGTGCGCACACATGCATATATAAACAAGAATGCATACGTAAGTTCACAGTAAATACATTCATATATATATATATATATATATATATATATATATATATATATATATGTTTATCTATCTATCTATCTATCTATTAACATACGCGCGCTCACACATACACGTACACGCCTATAGACACATATATTGTTCAAAGTGTGGCAGAGTGTACAATATTTCTTTAAAGCGATCCGTTATTATCGTTATCTAATTAAAATAAAGCATGTGCTTTATCGCCTTTTTTAAAACTAATTTATCTTTTAAAAAGTGACGAGTATTTAAAATAATAAAGGGGTTGCGTGTAATCGCATTAGTTCGGGAGTTTGAAATTGTTTTATAGAGAAGCTAACCATTAGTTTTTTTTATAATAAATTTCAAAGCTATCAGTTTTAATGAATTAAATTGCACGAATGAATCGTTATTTTTATTACCTAAATGAAACAAGCAGCACATCGATCTTGCGTCGTTTAAATGCAAAATTTTTTTTTTTTCTTTACATTTCAATTGTATTTAGCCACGCAGATAAATGTTATTTTCTATTTTTTTATTTTTCAATATTATTTCAAAAGTCTTTGAAGCCAATTGGAAGTATCAATTTGAGTTTGAGTGTACTCCATTTGATTAAAATCAAATGAAAACTTCTACTTTATAATAACTTTATACTTTCACACATTTTAATTTGATTATTTATTATGTATTTATTGATTATTTATTTATGTGATTTTCGATAGTTTTGGCAAGCCTTTATTATTAAACATTTGACATAATGAATGAAAACCTTGGTGCGAGGAATGTTGACCAAGGATGCGATAAAATCAATCGATTAGAACGATGAAAGCCGATGGAAGGGTTTTAGGGGAAAGTAGTCGAAAGTAGTCGAAAGTGGTCAAAAGTAGCTCACTTGAAAATCATCAAGCCCCAATTGTCGGATGCCTTGGTGGCCGTGTATGTCGGCATGGCTACGATATCGAGTTTCGCTAATTTGATCGAGCTATTAAAATACTCCTGCAGGTAATTGACAATTGTAATGATTTTGTCCGGTACGTCCTTGAGCGCCTCGACGTAGTCCTTGCGACCCCAGACACGCACCTGCAGCTCTTGGCCGTCGATCGTGTTCGCGTGCTTCGTCGGGACGATACTCTCAAAGTCCGAGATGACAAAAGCAAGCTGGTACGTTGTCATTTCCGGAGTCTGCTCGAAGTGATCCTGCATCATTTCCGGCTCACCGGGGCTGCGAAATATTGCGAAATGTACAATGTCACAGTCAGGTGTAATAACTTTAAGGGCGAATCTCACTTGGGCTCATCAGCTTTCTCAAACTTAGTTGGCGAGATTATTCATTTCAACATACGTTTGTGCGTCGCGGTGCTGGAAGATTCTTTTCACGCTAATTAACGGATGGGACATAACGAGTTTGTCGAGCATTAAGTGCAGCAATTTTATATATATATATATATATATATATATATATATATATATAAGCCACGTTAAAGTGTATAAAATTTAAATTTCACACAGTTAAATGTGCAATTAGCTGGTCATTTATTTATTAGTGCTTGTGACTTTATATCTTAATTTGTATACACTCGGTGAAACATTGTCTTATAAAGTATAATTAATGCACAACGAGTTACTAACGCCATTTTAGCTTTACTTTTCGATAAAGGAACATTTAGTGCGCCGTTTTTCACAAATGTGTGGATAAATAGTGCGACCAATTAGCTTTTGTTCATGAAAGCACAGCAATGGCTTTTGTTAACTTGTTAGAGCACGATGTAGTATCTCGTAACTGTTCCGAATTAGCAAAATCATAAATACTCAGTCGTGTCTGACAGTCCTTAACGAGGTTGATAAGTTACCCCACATCGAAGGGAAATGCAGTCGACCACATTTTCCATTCATTACTAAATGGTACTTATAGTCTCGCGCTTTCATTACATTACTCTGTATATTTTAAGCCAAATTTTAAAAGTTGACAGTGCTATATTTGCTAATAGATAGGCATTTCATTTTAATTTTCACATTGCAAAAAGTTCCTTTATGCCTAAATTCTTTATATTAATAAAACGAATGATGATTTTTTGTAACGTGATTGTCAATATATCATAACATTTAACCGATGTTCAAAAAGTAGTAATTTGATAATTTAATTATGATTCGTTTTTATTACATGAACAAAAAAAATATATATATATATATATTATAATTCAATTTCATATTGGTCATTAATTGATATAGAAAGATCGAATAAGATATATCAGATACTCATACACAGATACATAAATTCGTATTGTTTAATCCAAAATTTAAAGTCATACGGGCGAGAATTTTTTGTTTTCTTTTGTTTTTTGTTTTGTTTTTTGTTTCTTCACACATCTCAGCACGTGTAATGTATAGAGAATTGAAGAATTTTCAATAAAATAGATTTTATTTAATAGAGTGAAAACTGCAATATCCAGCTTAAATTACTTGATACAAAAAAAAAAAAAAAAAAAAAAAAAAAAAAAAAAAACTTGTAATCGAATAATTTGATTTCCCTAAAATAAATATTGTATTAAATAAATAATGCATTTATTCCTTTAGAAGAAAAGCCAAAATGTTGATAAAGTTTCGCTCGTAGTCAATGTAATATTGAATAATAATTGACTTTAAAGTTACGATTGACCTCATTCCTAATAGAATTTTAAGCTATAAGGTTGTGCGGCTTTTCCATCATAGTCAATGAAAATTATAAAATACGTAATGGTGCGAATGAAAAACTTACACAGCCACGCTTTTCTCAATCGGTGTATTGGACAGGGCCGTCATGTTTTTAGGTCGTCTAAGTATTAGCTGAAACTTGGTCTTGTATTGCAGTTCGTCGAAGCTCGGGAACATCTTGCGTGCATTATTCAGACGCAGATATGTGGCGACGTAACTGCTGCTCGTATGTAAAAAATGAATGCGACGAAGGAACGAATGCGTTGTTAAAGTATATATATAGTATATATATGTACGTATATGTATAGAAGAAATATATATTTAAACGTGAATTAATCATTAAATACATTTGTTTTGAAAACGTTGTTTCGCTTAATAGATTCATTGTATGTAACTCGTTATTTGTCGTGCAACATTATTTCCATGAGTATTCTATACGTCGAGAAATACCATTAAGATATCATATACACGGGTGTAAATCGTATGCGCGGCGACTATTATTTCATATCGACAATTTTATGAGAATTTTGAAATAAGTTTCATGAAAAATTATATTACTCTGATAATTTTTAATAATTTTTTCATACCAATGGCGTTTAATATTTTACAATAGCTTTAAGCATTAATTTTACGACTGCAAGTTTTATAAAAATTGTCATTATGCAAAATGCCCTTGAGTGCATTTTGTGAATCTTTTCACGATTTACAATTTAAAAATCCATTGCTTTTATATACATGCACGTGCGAATTATAGAGGTATACGTTTGAGCTTACTGTTTCTGTCCATTTACGTCATTATATTCATTCATAAAAAGATCAGACGTGCCGTTGGTTGTTATGTTGCCCAAGTATGTAATGTCGATCTCACATATGACGTTTCTTCTTAGCATTTGGTCAAGATGAATAACTAATTTTTTCGGATTCCTTTCAGTCTTGGAGATTCTTACGGGCGCTGGAGCCTTTGGCTCTTCGCTTAAGTTCATGAAATTTAGCTTAATATTATTAATATTCAATGAAACGCTATTAATTAGTGGCGCATATATACAATTTTATATTTTTCATGCATTTTTTCTTGAGATTGTTATTTAATCGATTTTGGCGTGAAAAAACGCTAGTTTTAAAATATTAAATTCTATACCGTATTATTAATTGTATACTTTTTAAATAAATGTTTTCTACTCCGAAGTACGTTACATAAACGCGAAGGACGAGATTATGTAAATAATTTTATATTTAGTTAAAGATAATTGAAAATAATTATGAATGCTATTGCGATAGTTTGATTAAAATAGGTCATATGTATTAGTTGCGGACATTTTACCTTAATTTAAGGTGGAAAAATACGATTGTTAATAATACAGTCACAGTCACTTAGCATATCAATTTAAATCAATCAAATGTAATTATTTTGTCACCCTCCCCGTCCATTGTTTTTCGTAACGAAATATCATTTTTCATTCCCATCAGATGGAGTGATCAATAATTATTTGAATTTTATCTCTAAATTTTGCATTTTTAATTAAAAACAGACCAACGAATACGAAAGATTTATGCTTTATTGAAAAAATTATACTAACTCTACAGACTATTTTTTATAATATTAATTCTATTATATAAAGGTTTTTTTCTTTTCTTTCACAGTACAAACTCTTTTACCTTTATATTTAGTATGTTAAAGGTTAGGTAAGGACTTAAATTATTAGTTTTGCTCGATAGAAATTTATTGGCATGAATATCTCCCTATTATGGTCGTATCTAAATGCATTGAGTTGAATTAGACTAAATTAAATTAAAATATTTTAAAGACCAGTTAACCGTTTGTATCGTCAATGTATATACTCTTATATAAAACCCTATTCATTTTACAATAATTTACTGCCAGGCTGCGACAGAAGATATATAAATAATTTCTTTGCCACTACTTCATTCAAAAGCTATATTCAATTTTGCGTTTCTTTTGTTAAATCAAAAACTTACGTTATAACTACTTATGACTCGTAGTTTCTCGAACAACATGACGATTATTTAATTTTAGATGTGAAATAGTCCACGGATAGACCACTAAATGATTATAAACTACATACAATGCAGCCCAGAAGCTATATAAATGGATTGAAACTTACAAATAAAACGAATAATATTAATGCCTCGATCGCTGCCCACGAACCAAAATACAACACAATCGAAGGTTTATATTATCAAGTGTTAAATACACATTTTCGTGCTCGACATTAGCATTCGTAATGAAATTGACGCTTCACGTATCTCTACTTCATCAGGGATGAAGGAAAGGTTGTCTCGAAACATCCCATAAAGTCCGATGATTCCCCACATGATTGAGCCCAATTAATCAAGCACGGACTCCATGGAGACCTTCGACTCTAAAACAACCCGAAAGATATTAAAGTCATGGGCACTCACGCGCTGTCGTCGGAGACGTGGACGTCGTTGAGCCGAGTCACTCGGACATTGGAGTGCGAGATCTGGAGATCCGGATGCACGTGGAGGCTTATCTTGTCGGCGCCCTCGGTCCAGGTGACGTTTATTCTCACGCGGCCCTTGAACTTCGCCTCGGTGATGAGCGGCTCGATCTCGAGGATGTAGCTCAGGGGCCAGAGGTCGTCGCAGATGCACACCCACTCGAGCTTGTGCTGCTCGTTCAAGTCGACGCTACGCTCGAGCCTCTACGGGAATGGCGCACGGAATTTTTACAACCGTTCTCGAGAAGCCATGTGCAATTGGCAAATCAATTCATTTGAAAACTCCGGCTCTTTCGCGCGGCTTTCATTGGTGCTTATTGCGTCATTATTAACGAACCGAAATGTCGATATAACGTCTGTTGTTCAATGACCTCGAATTGGCATGGCTTGGTAAGGAATAATTTTGCTTTAATTCCCAATGATTAATTGGTACTCTAATTACGTTCTGTTGGTAGTGCTGAGATAGTGGCGGAAGAAAAATGCCGAAGCTTGATAAAGGCCAAGACTTGAAAATAACATTTTTGTCA
This sequence comes from Ceratosolen solmsi marchali, assembly GCF_000503995.2. Lineage (NCBI taxonomy): Eukaryota > Metazoa > Arthropoda > Insecta > Hymenoptera > Agaonidae > Ceratosolen > Ceratosolen solmsi. The sequence goes on from NW_011948422.1 coordinate 2,530,434, forward strand.
TTTATGAAAGTTTAGAGTTTACAAAGTTTCGAACTTACGCGTTTCAATGAAGTGAAATATAGCTTTATAAATTGTTATTACGTAGTCGTAGTAATGTTAGCTTACTTCTAGAACGAAAATGTACCATTAAATTTTAAGAAACTGTGAGTTGAAGAATTTTTAACTTTTAAACTTTTAGCAAAGTAAAAGAGAAAAAATCTTTTTATTTGAGAAAAGAACATTTTTGTTGAATAAATAATGTAATTTATTCGTCCCGTGTTTATTTAAGTTTTACCTGATAAATTTGATAGTATCGGGGTTTAAATCATTAATGCATTTCTTACAATCTACCGCGATATGTCGAATCAATATTTTAATTTCACTCCAGTGCGACAATATGCGTACGTTCTTATATTTTCTTATAAAATATTTTAAATACTTTTAAATCAACTGAAAGATATATGCGTTTTGTTCAATTAAAATTAGAATTCATTATGTGGCTATTAATCTTTAATGAGTTTTTATCATTCGTTAATATAAATTGTTTGGATATTTCATTACGAATTTTATATATTAGAAATATTTTTTTTTCTTTTTTTTCTTATTTTCTTTTTTTAAATTTAGTATTTATTCCTTACATTAAGAGAAGGTAAAATACATAGATTGATAACATAAGATTTATATATAAGTATCAGCAATTCAATTTTAATTAAAATCTCATCATAAATCAACAAACATATAAAAAGTTGTGAAAAATTCATCTTAGTTAATATTTAAAAAATTAAAATTATAAATTTCAATAATCCTTCATTTTTTATTTTCACGCTTTTAATATAAATTTATTCTTTATATTATAATATGCTACATACATTAGTTACATATTTGTTAAAAATTAACAATAAGAATAACATTTAAAGAATCGTGGTACAATAATCAATTTGAATTAACTTACTTTTGGAAAAGCGTCGATAGCAACGAATAAAATTAGGGAAATCCCTAATTTTAAGGCGGATCGCCTCATCTTGATTGTTAGTATCTTCGAAAATCTAAAGAATTATATATATATATATATATATATATATATATATATATATATATATATTATATATGCGCCCACCTATCCCGCCCACTTATATATGTCACTTTATATTTATTATTTTCGTATTCGCGTTAACGTAAGCTGTTGTATTAAAAATAGCGTTTTTTCTTGTAATGGAGCTTTATTTGATGAAATTCGCGCGAGCACACATGTACTGTTTCTTATTTGAATGTTCACGATGCGTAAAATTGTCTCAGCATTGAATATCAATGTAATACGACCACCGCCAAGTATACTATGTAATACCATAACTTGGAAGATTAAGTTTAAAAAATAAACGCCCACAGTCCTTATAATCATATAGTTATACCACTCTAATTGTTATAATGTATAAAAATATATCAAACAACCCAAGAATTGGATATATTAACATTTTACAAGCAGGTATTCATGCATTATCTAAGAAATTACTAATGTATAAGCGAAAAGAATTTGGAGTGTCGGTGAAGGAATGCATTAAACGAGCTACGCACAGTCGCCGATATTCTTTCCTTAAAGTTGCACTATCCAACGTGGCGAGAGTACAATTATCGTAATAATAATCAATACCGAGAGTTCGAAAGTTCGAATTTTAATTTAGGCAAGTGAGTCTGCGTTGTTCATCTTCCAAGTCCAGTTAGGCCGGAATGTAAAGAACGATCGCGCGACAAGTAATTCAGCAAACGGAGCCACGTTCACGTTCACGTTCACGTTCACGTTCACGTTCGCACACGACTCGTCCCTTTCGCAAATCCGAGTCACCACGGCTCACACACCACCGGGTATTCATGCAGCCCTCAACCCCATGGTTACTCACGTGCAAGCGTTAAGGCTCGAAACGTGAAAAACAAAATCGAAAATCGATGCGCGATCCTTGGTAGTCACTCGCTCACTGTTCCCCGACGTCGATGCTGACCCTTCGTCTTCGAACCCACACGCGCGCGTCTTCCCAGAAGGGTACACGGGGGAGGGGATGTGCACACTAGGTACACACTAGGTAGGCGGGGTTGTCCGGGGATCATCATCGGTGTCAAGTGATGAACTGTCGGTGTCAGGTCTTTATGCTTCCCTCCTCCTCGTGCTCTCTCTCTCTCTCTCTCTCTCTCTCTCTCTCTCTTTCTGTATTTTAAATAACGGGTGTCTGCCTATCGAGAGCATCGTATCAAACGATGTAGATCCGTCGCTCGTTATCCAATTGCGCCAGTAGGAGCGAATGAAAAGGGGGTTACCGTTTTGGCCGATAGCTTGGATGCGCCAAGTGTTAGAGATACCATTAGCGATACGTGGACAGCCGGATGCCAGCCTAATGAGAAGAAACATCTACGTCTCTCTCTCTCTCTCTCTCTCTCTCTCTCTGTCTCCCCTCTGTGTATCGGGTTCATTTGTACCCCTTTGACGTCATTGTGGCATTGCCAGTCGTAGTGTGCGTATTGCACGCGCAGGAGAGTCGGTGTTGTGATTTAGGAAGAGACACGAGCACGTGTGGGATTTATTATACGAATGCACTTCCACGTTTTCAGTTGAGTTTGCACATGCTTGCTGAAGCCATAGGAAGGAGTCTCGTGCGCGCTATTTTTTCTGCTTTTTCTCATGCACCCGAGAATGAAACGATACTACCCGTATATTTGCAGTTTCATCTTGAAAATATTATGTTGAGTTTGAATGAGTTTTCGAACGATACCAAATATTTTGAACAATAGAGAAATTCCGGAAAGGATTGGAATAAAAAGATATATTTCAATATTCACTTATGTCGTAATTAAATGTCACAATATGTATGACTATTATATTGCATCTATAAGATATATATATATATATAGTAAAAAATTAAATATTGACATTTCACTAACAATTACATATTTCAACTAAATTTATAAAATATAATTATTAATTTTCAATTCTTGAAATTGAATAAATAAAAATTTGCGGGATTAATGGAGAAAATTTGAAAACCAAATTATGTATACGCTTTTACATATACACTTTATGTAAATAGTGTAAATTTATGACAATAGTTAACAAGCACATATATAAGTACATAAATGGCAAACTATAAATATATATCTTCATGCGTAATAATATAACTCAGCTTTCAGTCTAACTTTGCTTGTTTTTCAAGCCTCATCATTTGATACTTACACAAAATTCTAATACAACAAGTATTTTTTATTCTAGTCATGTTTATCTATTTCTCCAATTTCTTTGTCCGTTCTTTCTCTCTATATCTCTGCTTTTGCATATTTTTTGCGCTTATTTATTAATTTTTAAATTCATTCGGTTTTAAACAATTATTTTGCTCAAGTTGTATGTAAATTTCTGCAAGGTGTGTTTTTACATTTTAAACGTCGAATATTAATGTTATTTATTATTGCAAGTAATTATAAAAAATTCATTTGATAAATATTTTCACAAACATAAATAGCATATATTTTTTAATGTCATGTTTATGCAAATATTATAATTGTTGTTTAAATTTAAACATCATCATAATCTAGCCACAATTCAGTTTTGTTCGTCAGATGAACTTTAAATTACGTTAAATTATTTTATGTAACTCTATTACGTAAGAATGTGGAGTTATGAAAGGAAGAATAGTCGTAAAGATTTTGGAAACTTCGATTAACGCTACGAGCCATTGCCTCATTAAACGTGCAATTATAATATAATTAAAACATTATGTAATTAATATTATTGATTAAATATATAATAGCTCGATTGAAAGTATGATTTGTGTGATGTCGTATTTTAAACATGGAAAATGCAATTTTTCTCCTAACTTAAATGGAAGGAAATTGTGCTTATGATAATAAGTTAATAGTGACTGAGTATTGGAATATGTTATTTGATAAATGAAATGTCTTTTTCTACAAATATAGTGAAAAAAACTGTACCAAAGTTTTTTAAAAATGGTTTCAAAAGTCTAATTGTTTGTTATTGTATTTTCAAGTACCAAGAGAGAGAGATAGAGAGATAGAGAGAGAGAGAGCAATTTATTAATTTTACTTGATTTTTGTGCGATAGATTAGGATAGTAGATATACTTCAATCTTTAAAAGATATTTACTCAAGTAAATTATACTACATTAGAGACTGGGTCATGGTCAATAATTAGCACCCTCGTTTCAAATATTATCATTAGAGAATATTCGTGATTACAAGTGTTGCATTTATATTTATATTCGGATGTTTTTACATGAAAGCTTCAATTGTACAAGTAAAGTAAATAAACAAGAGAGGAAATTTAAAAGCATATAATGTATGCCTTAGATCTACAATATATGAAAAGATATATTGCAAAAAAGATAAAGTAGAGTATCTTTTAAAAGCAATCGTGCGCTATATATATATATATATATATATATATATATATATATATACATATATAAATACGTATATAATGAAATTAGCACGAATTTACTGTTCCCACATTGCGCTTTTGCTGTATCGTTAACCGTAGCTTAGCTAGAATTTACAACGGCATGTGATCGATATGTCACAAAAAGTTGTGTACAAATAGTAGTCAACAATCCGCACGATTTTGTATAAAATGAATCGAAAATTGTGCGGCGTGACAATGGTTAAGTAAGATTCGTACTTGCGATAATAGCACGCGCGTCGGAATAAGAAGATTTAGCGAGCGAAATGGGGGGGGGGGGGATAGTGAAAAATCAGAGCACTGGTCCACTCCCGAACCACTCGCAATATCCATCACACGGGCTAACCTTCGGAGCAGATTGACCTCTAATTGTCACTTGGCGTCATTTCGCGCAGGAAAACCGTACCAGTCGGTGATTTCTCGTGCACCGTGGAAGATTTTTTGACTGATACTCTCCGTGTCACAGCGACATAAGCCTGCGCTCTTGCCTCACACGCTCATCTCAATTATTCGATTTTCTCATCGCAGCTTCTCAGCTCTCATTCTTATTCTTCGAGAAATGTCATGTTCGATTGTTTTTTTTACTTTTTGTTTGTTTGGACGAGTGACTTTTCAGGCTATCGTAGTCGAAGCTGTCATACTAGGTGTTAAATAACTTTCTCGTATAATTTTTACGATCGTGCGTTGGTATTTTTTGAGGCTGTTGTCGAAGGAACATGCATGGTCTGGGATAAATAAACGTAGTGGAAAAAAATATTCGACAAATTTGCTTCTGCCTATTAGGAAAAGTTTTCATCGTCAATGAAATATTATTCACCGGTCGATTTCTATTATTTCGAATATATTAAATTAAGCTCAACGTACTACTAACATTCATCATTTATAAAAGTCCGCTTTAGACTTTTATATTTAATTTGAGTAATCGTTCGTTGTTTCGAGTGTAAATGTAAAACATTAATCGTCATTGTTCTATGAACATTGCAGTTTAATTCTGTACGATAAATTTATAAATAATTAATTTATGCTGGGTTGCCATTTCATTCTGTATTTTACAAAATCACTGTATTGGTTAATTGGCCGTCATTACAATAGACTAATCAATTTCAATATTAATAAAATAATAAACGTATTTTTAATCGTATTTTAGCTAAAATGCTGATATGCATAGAAACAGGTATATTTATAGTTGTTCCTGTAAAATAATTAGACTTTTCATGAATATTATGCTTAGAAGCTTAAAAGTTTCGAAATTTAATTTTAATTACAATTTCAATTAGTTAAAAATTTTAGTTTTTTAACAGGGTATTTCCTATTAAAGTGGACACATTATAAATTTATGCTGTAACAGTAAATAAGTTTATCTAATTTTGTTTATTTTATAATTTCAATTAGAATTGTATAATGTTGAAGACAAACGCTATAGTGACGAATTATCTCAAACAACATCTTTGATATTTATATAATAATTCATATTTTATGTTAACTGAAGCTTATATTTATATTTTTGGTATTTATATTTTATTTGTTGCTGAACAAATTTGTTTTTTAATAATAAGTTTTATTTAATTTTCATGAATGTACGTACCGATGATTATAAGTTTGGAATGCATATAGGAACAACATTCCCTCGTGCATATGCTAATTGATGTATGCTTATTCCTATATTAAAATTTTTATTTCTTTTATTCAATTCTAAAAGTAGCCAAGTTGAATTTTGTTTAACAAATTTTTTTTATATCATAAAAGTGTATTATAGAAAATTTTAAAAAATTAAGATTTTAATTTATTAGTTATTTCAAATTACATTTTTTACAAATTACACGTACATTTTTCTAAATGTATGATTAAATTTATGCATTATGAGAAATAGAAGTGAGATAATCAATCATTTATTAAGAATTGTAAAATGTTTTGGCTTCATTAGGGATACGTTAACATTAAAGAAGTAATGATTATTAAGCAATCGTTAAAGTCTCAGTGATTCAAAGTATCATTAACGATTATATATATATATATAAATATATATATATATAGTTTATGTTAAAGATCGTTTTTATGTGCAATATTTTTTTGAATAACCTGTATGAGATTTTATATAGTAATTCGGGTAAGATTTTTTAAAAATCAATAGAATAACCAATAGATATAAAAATAATAAGTTTAGTTATGTATTTTCAATGACTATAGTCGCATAGAGAATCTTAATTATTCTTTTTATTATTATAATAAATAGTTAAAATAAGATACAAAATGAATGAATTAAAGCTACTTTTATCTAAATTATCTTCTTAATTTTATAGTATATAAATAGAATATATAGTATTATTTTTAGCACGTAAACTTATAAATTTCTAACGTTTAAGTTGAATATTTGGCTACACAATAAGACGAATAAGAAAAATATAATAATTCCTACGGAGTAATAAATATTCATGCCATTCAGACCATAATAAACTAGTTTTTTTTCCTCATTTGTTAATTTTAAAGAGAGATCGATTTCCATAAACATGAAAATTAACAGTATATAAATGGCCTGTTATATTAGTAAAACTCATAAAGATTTTATATAAAGTCTAGAAACATGTTTTTATGATTGGAGCGTTGATTTGAAAAGTCGGTGGCTGAGAATTTTACATTATACTTAAATAATAAAACTCGATAATATTGAAAAGTTTGTTAATCGTTAGTAAACACTAAATTTTCAATTTTTTTCAATATGTACTTTTATTCTATTTCATAATTCGATATTTCATGAATCAATGAACATTGACGTATATAGTAATTTTAATTATAAGCCATTGAATGTCACAAAAGTTGTTATATATATATATATATATATATATATATATATATATATATCATCGTTTAATTATTAAGTAAAATTTTAGTATACTTTGAAGTACTTATTGTGAATTTTTTTATTGTACAGTGATATTTTTTATTACTTTTGCCTATTAATAATTTTCAATAGATTAAGATTTACCACTGCATTTTCACTTATCAGTGATTTTGTAATTTCTCAAATATTAATACGTATTTTTTCTACACTGGAAGTTTATGTTAATTTTATCTTAATTCAATTAATGAGTATATACATTTTGATAATTATTTTGGTGATCGACAACTACCGAAATTCAGTTTGCGAAATTTTTTATTACATATTGATTTCGAAGTTGTAAATACTTGTGTATTTATAACAATTATTTTTTTTATTGTTTTCGAATGAAATGTTTGAATAGTATTCTTATCTCAATTTTACAGCCAAATATTGAATCTATTAATACATGTAAATATTTTTATAATTTTGTAGGATAATTCGGGTGCAAGGCCATTCATCAACAATACTTGTTCACTAATATCGACTCCTCCTCGATTAAAAATTATAAAGTTATGCTATTATAGTGTAATATTTACATTTATCATAAATCGAGCTCACTTGGACGAATAACACACAATTAAAATTGATTTCTGGTCGAGCTATCGATGCGACAACAATTAACAATTAACATATAAAATCTTTGTTTAATTCGACAGATCTATTTTTTACATAAATATTTCAATGTCATTTTAAAATAATTTGCATAATGAGGTACGTTATTGCCAGCATTTACAAACCACATAGTCTAATATCCTGTGAAATTGGTTATTAATAATGTGCAATAAATTTGTTGGTTAATCACATGACATAACGTACTTAGAATTTAAAAATTAATCAATCGACTCGATTTACATGTACACCAGACTTACGATCTTTATAGCTTAAAATCGAAATGTCGTTATGCACATACGTGGTACGAGCTACATTATTTTATTTATTATCGTTCTCTAGCAATCATTCCGCTCAAAAAGCAAACAGGCACAAGACCTCGTACGACCGAATCGATTATACAATCGTAGCGAAAATATTTCGGAAGCATCACGGTTACGCTCAAAAAAGGAAAAAAAAAAGAAGAAAAAAAAGAAGAAAAAAGAGAAAAAAAAACTCGTCGTTAAAGCGCTCGAGCGAAAAGAGACAAGAAAAGCGCGACAAGTCTTGCCGCGAAAAGTCGCGGAGAGCGGCAGGAGGTAGGCGACGAGGAAAAATAATAAAGGCGACGAAGAAGCGCGTGGAATGAAGCCGCGGGTGGGAGGAGTCGCATCTTCGGGAGCTGTTGGCTCGCGGCGCAGGTGGAAGTACTAATTGCGCTCTCTACCTGCGCGCCACCGTGTCTCAACCGCTTGGCAGTGATTGCGCAGTGCGCGGGTCGATCGCGCGCGCGAGAGAAAGAGAGAGAGAGAGAGAGAGAGAGAAAGAGAGTGAAAGTGAGAGTGAGAGTGAGAGTGAGAGTGAGAGTGAGTGAGAGAGTGAGTGTGTGTGAGAGAGAGAGAGAGAGAGAGAGAGAGAGAGAGAGTGCGTGCGCGGGTGCGTGCATCGTCCCGAGGAGTGAAAATCGCTGGTACCCCTGGCTGCATGAGAGCACGACAGGATGAGACGAGGAAGCGTCACGACATACGTGGACGATGGTCGCCGGCACTGTGAGCACACGCAGCACTTTTTCATTTTTTTTTCTTTTTCAATCATCGTGTGTGGGGTTGTTACACGAGTTTAAAAAAATCAAGCCGACCTCATGCAACCTCTCGGTCGATCCCATGACGTTACTCCTTTCGCTCTCACTTTTCATATTTCCCGGGGTCGAACGTCCTTACATGGTGCTTGCGAATCTACCTACAATGCGACTCGTTATTACTTTTCTATCCGAATGCATTATACCGTAATTGCGGGACAGTTGTGCCGAGGGAGAGCGCAACTCATTAATCTCGGTCAGTAAAAATTATTTGGAATTTGGCAAATTTTTCCACTCTGTCATTAAGCTCCTCTCTTGCCAGCTTATGTCACATGTATGCATATGGTTATATAAATCGTGCACGAACCGCTACGTACATTTACAATAAAATTCCTATATACGCAGCAGCATTGAGCGAAGTCTCGAGCATCCCGATCCGCGTATATAATCCATGTAAATTGCGAGGTACGCGGCCTACGTTTCTCTCTCTCTCTCTCTCTCTCTCTCTCTCTTTCTATCGCTCTCTCTCTCTCTCTCTCTCTCTCTCTCTCTCTCGCTCTCTCTCTCTCTCTCTCTCTCGCTCTCTCTCTCTCTCTCTCTCTCGCTCTCTCTCTCTCTCTCTCTCTCGCTCTCTCTCTCTCTCTCTCTCTCGCTCTCTCTCTCTCTCTCTCTCTCGCTCTCTCTCTCTCTCTCTCTCTCGCTCTCTCTCTCTCTCTCTCTCTCGCTCTCTCTCTCTCTCTCTCTCTCTATATATATATATATATATATATATATATATCTATCTCTCTCGAAGCTTCCCGTTGGCCAGTCGCGTCAGTCGGGTAATTACGACTTAATTCCCCCGTGGCTGCAATTGAAAGGCGCGCTCGTGCTCGATAAAGGCAAATGAGCGAGGCAATTCTCACCATCCCCGTGTTGCATCGTGGACTGTTCGTAGAGGAATGCGCGTCTTCGTATTAAAAGAGTTTTCGTACAGCGCACATTAGCCTCGCGCAAAGCGCTCGTTTCGCCTTGACAATAATGCGTCACCGAGGTTGGGATCATTGTGATTCAGGGGCGAATAGAGGTCCAGCGTTTTGGTTATTACGAGGGAATAACGAGGGTAGGATGATCGTGTATCCGGGGTCGGTATACCTTTTGATGATGGTGGATCCCAACAGCCGTTCAATTAGAGACGAATAACTAATACTTGCTCCATTTGATAATTATTCGTCTCATCTCGCACTTTCTCTTATCTTTCTCGTGATGCATGCCGTTCGCCGCATTTGCAATTGAGTGATTATAAGAATTTCCTTGTAATTGGTCAGTGGATATTAATATTTAGCTGATAAGATGGGTAAAATGGGCCAATGGGTTAAGATAATGAAATTATCGATAGCTTGAGACTGATTGAGATATTTGGACGTTTGATTAATTGAAAAGCTTTAAATAGGGGTCGATTAACTTGAATTTTCTTACTATTCGTAATTTCATCGCCGGTGATCAATTACTAATGTGTCAGAAAATTTGAAGTACAATTCGATTCCTGAATGCCATACAATATCCGGGAATTGAGTAGGTGAGGCGGGTTGTGATTTTGGGGGGGGGGGGATTTAGAAGAAAACGATGAAAAATAAAAATTGTAAAAATTTTGCCATTAATTAATGAAAATCAATTGTAATCTTATTTGGGCGTATGTTTTTAGTCAAACCTATATACGTTTCTGGAAATGTTAAGCGTGTATTAATTATAAATAAACATTTCCTATACCAATCGAGGCGGTTAATTTTGTTATTTCTTTTCTTTTGCTTTTTCTTTCTTTCTCCCTTCTTCTTTTATTTTTCTTTTCTTTTTTTTTTTTGTAAATTTTCATTTTTTTCAGTCACCGCTAATTGAGTGATTGATAAAACGCTGACCATTAGTTAATAAAAAGTGCACAAGCTGCATGCAAGGATATTTGTCTTTGCCTAAATCAAAAATGCATTTTCAAAAATATATGTGTCTATGAATTATAAACGTACGACTTTATTGCCGCTCGTGGCAATATCTTTTCTTCTTCTTTTTTGCTTTTTCTATTTTTAAATAATGATAATTGAACGATTGTCACATGTGAGTTATTGACACGACATTGCCATTCCGTTTAAAGGGAAAAGCTGATCACATTTTTCAAAAAGTCTTTTGTTTTATTTCATATTTTGCTTTCATAACGTTCATTGAACATTAAATCCTAGAATAGCGATATTTCAAAATTTATTTTTCAGCTTTAAAAGTTTTCTTACGTTCGGAGTTTTAACCGATCAAGGTCAGCCATTTTACACACATTATCGTTAACACATTAATGTTTCCGTTTGGATTGAAGATATCGTCGTTGTATCACACACTTGTAAGAAACTTAAATTATAGAGTTACAATTTCTTATATCTTATATGCGAAGGTTGCAAAAGCAATGGTCGATTGCGTTTTTGCCAAAATATTGATCGGCGGCGATTCTCGATTACTTTTTTTTTTTAATAAAGACTTCTTTTAATAATCTTCTAATCTTCAAAGAAACACATTATAATTCAAAATTGACAATTGACAATTATTTTATTTCAATATATTTTGTTACGATAATTATAAAACAAATGCCAATAATTTGTTAGCAAATAATTAATAAATAATAAATTAGCAAATAATACAAATAAATATAGTCGTCATTTTTTCGGATTATAATACGGTTAAAGTTTAGTTGCATTTAAAATTGCGTTAAAGTTTGCACGGCCAACTACAATAAAAAAAAAAAAAAAAAAAAAAAAAAAAAAAAAAAAAAAAAAAAAAAAAAAATAAAGTTACAACGATATTTGAATTGAGAATTTTGTCGCCTCAGAATTATGTGGATAATACTTCCGAGGTTATTCGACAATTACGCGAGTTAAGTTTATGCTAGCAAGCATTAAACTAAAGATACTTAAATCACTACAGTTACACGTACACGTTTAAAAAGTGTATCACACATTTACATGCGATCGATTTATCTTACAAGGTGATTTTTCTATACTCTTCGGCAATATATAAAATTTAACGTCCCTGTTATGCTCGCGTTTAAATGCAATTACAATGGACGACAAATTTACAAGTAAATAATCGGTTCGTTAAATCCAACATCCGAATTTCCTGCTAATAAATGCCCAGCAAAAAAAAAAAAAAAAAAAAAAAAAAAAAAGAAAGGAAAAATTCATATTAGTTACAATAAAAGCGCATCGCTCGAGCGAGCTGAGAATAAACATTTTCATTACGCGAATAACGAAGCTCTCGTTATCAATTACCGAAAGTTGGGCGCGCTCGTAGGCGAATTCGAAATTCCTATCAGATCGATGTCGGGGCCTCGGCTCGTCCTGTATTCTGCAAATTGGTGATTATGCGCCCCCATAGATCCGCGAGCATCTGGAAACACATCTACGTAACCGGAGAAAAAGCCGAGATAGAATTCGTGATCACCTCGAAGTGGCCAACGTTATCGCCGTTGCCGATGGCGCGCGTCCCGAGCTGCTATCGCCGGCCACTCGATAAGCCCGAGTTTCGATTCCGCACGCTCGTAAAATTAACAAAGAAATCTTTAGTCGGAGAGCGAGCGCCTCTTGTCGCTCGCCGACTCTCTCGCAGCCGCGATTTTGCTTGCGCGGAACCAAAAGCCCTTGGGACCGAACGGACAGTGCGCCCTAATTGTCGGTGTGCCCACGTAGGGCCGGGGGCACTCGACTTTTCATGCCATGCGATTCATGCGAAACCCAATTAATCTAACGATACTTTAATCTCTCTACATTTAATTATGAATTTGGCTATTGGTGCTTCAAATTGGCTCATCCATTAGCAATTAGTCTATTTCTTTTTATAATGTTTGGCATGATTTTTTTAGTTTGTAGTTGAGTGGTGTAAGTACCAATTAGATTAAATTAATTGTAATATAATAATGTTGTAGTATAAAACTAAATAATCGTGTAATATGGCTAGATTGTAAAGAGGATTAATTGTAAATTGATGGAAGAGTTTAAGAGTGGAGAGAAAATTCTTGAATAATAGAAAATGTACATTGAGTAACCGAAATTGACGATTCGTTCGATATATGAGATATGCATAAATCGTAATAATAATATAAATAATTAACTGGTTTTAATAAAGCGATTAATAATTTACTGTTTGCTGAGATTCGAATGAATTTTTCAAAGTAAACTATCGACGAGAGCGAAATTTGAAATAATAATTGCGTTATTAACTTTTAATCAAAGAATTATAGAGTTTTTAATTTTTCGAAACAATATACTTATATTTTAAATATTAAATCATTAAAAAATATTTAATAATAATAATAATAATAATAATAATAATAATAATAATAATAATAATAATAATAATCATAATCATAATCATAATCATAATCATAATCATAATCATAATAAGAATAAGAATAAGAATAAGAATAGGAATAAGATGAAGAAGATGAAGAGGAAGAAGAACGAGAAGAAAATGATGATGAAGAAGAGAAAGAAAATGAAAAGAATTACAAGCTTTGTTGATGTTTAATATACGGACGAAAAGTTTTCATTTAATTTATCGAAATTTTACGATAAACGGTACTCTATGAATTAACAAGCTCGCGATACAATTGTTCAAAAATTTAATTTCTACAATAAACCACGGGATGAAGTATTTCATACATTGCAATCAATGATTATTTTATATACCATAATAATTACGAGATTACGGTGGTTTTCTCCAATTAATTTTCCAAATAATTATCCTTCAACGAGAAATATTAATGCACATTTGAAATTCGCTCTACGCATCACGTGTTTTGACAAAACGAAAATTTATATATTTAAATACACATATTTAATGTATATTTTGATCAATGTTTAATCATTTGATAAAACGTTGGGAGTAAAGAAACATTCTCGTTCAATATATGTGCGCTAGCGGTAATAAAATTTGAGTCATTTAATTATTTAATTAGTATTTAATTAGTGCATACAGCCACATTGCCAATAGCTTATTGTGACTTTATTTTTAATTCGTCAATGTTTTATTTCGCTATTACCATTTCCTTACATAACATTACATAAAAACGATACTGAAAATGGCGTTGGGCTAAAAAACATAACAAAACCCTCCCGAACTCCGCGAAACAACGAGAGAAACGGCAATGACAACCCTCAAGGCCCACATATTTATTTAACCACTTGGCAAGTTCTACAGAAAAGCCGACAGCCATAACCCATGCGGCGCATAATGCCTATAATGCACGCTACATCGGAGCTCATTATTACCGCATCCGAAGGTAAATGTCGTCCATGAAGCCCAATCGAGCTTCGTGGAGGGGCGCCGAGGCTCGGTAGTCCCTATTCCCCGACCCACTCGCGTTCAAGAGTGTCACTGACCATCGCTGGTCCGGTGACCATTTGCGATTATGCTCGGCTGCCAAACGGAAGGAAACGCAATAATTAAAGAAAAAAAAAAAAAATAAAAAAAACAGGCGACGCGCGTACCCGCGGTGGCCGCCGTCCTTGGCGCTCTACGTCATCGCCGTAGCGATCGCCGAACGCTGATAGGAGCCGCTCGGTATGATAAACCTCCATCGACGGTATTGGGCCGGCAGCGGGCTATTGCACGTCTCTCGTGTTTTCCTTTACCGCTACTCTCCCATGTCCGTGATCTTTTTTTGAAGGTAATGGGAAGCCTCGGTGTAGGTACTTTTTCCCTCTGCCACGACGCATTTCCTCGGACCTCGCGGTGTGCAACTCTTACGTAGCATAGGCTTTCAAATGTCAATGGATTCGCATTCGCGTCCTTGTACGATCCTTAATCGCATCATTCTTATTTATCATTGTACATTTTTCTTATTTTCCTTCTATTTTTCCTTTTTTCTTCTTTCTTTTTCTTCATTCATTACTTCTCATTTTTTTCTCATTGGTTTTCTTTTTATTCAAATTACGATTTTTTTTTTGCAACTTGAATCAATTGATTAACCTCGAGTATATGGCAGTTTTACAATTTTTTTGATTTGATAAAACATTATCGATTACTCATGAAATCACGAAATTATTCATTACTCAAATTTCAAGTCTAGCATTTGTAATAATACTTTCTCTCTCTCTCTCTCTCTCTCTCTCTCTCTCTCTCTCTCTCTCTCTCTCTGTATTCCCTTTAAACCTCTTTCATTTAGCAGTAACAAGGTAATAGAATTTTATTTAGCTAGATTATTTTTTGATAGATAATGTTAAATAGAAAATTATTAGCGATGAAATAAATGTCATAATCATAATTCTTTTCGAGAGAAGGATATTTAGATGAACAGCATCAGTTTTTTCTATAATTCACACAGGCATACACGCGCGCGCTAGGATGCGCACACGCACGCATTATCATATGCATACTAATAAAGAAAACTTTATGGTTTTATCATTTTTGAATGAAAACAATTTTTAAGCATTAGTTATATAAACGATACATAGATTTATTCTAGAAAAACAATAAATAAGAATTATAATATTAAGTTAGCTGTAAACACTTTAATGTTACTTTTATTCATACAAATTGATCATTTAAATATTATTATTACTTTTTAATGCTGCTACTATTAAATATGTTATATTATAGAGATTAAATTGATATTATCTCAATTTCCTAAATTATGTATTATCCATTCGTTCATAACACTGATGTCGATAAATTGTTGGATATTCGTAATGATAAAATGTTTATGTATGCTTTATAAACAAAAAGGTATTTTTAAAAGAAATTATTTAAGACACAAAAAGAACATAAATTACGAGTATTTATTAGAAAGGAATGAAATACCTATGCCTAGTAATGCCATCCTTAATTCAATATTTTGAAACAGAAAACTTTTTGGATTTTTGATTTTCTTTTTATTAAATTTTTAAGGCCAAGTCTTTATTTATGTATTTGTAATCTAAATGATTATTGATCGAGTTAATTTGAACTGACTAGGTATATTGATGGATATAATATTTACATCAATTTTCGGGTTTATATATATTATTATTATTATTATTAATATTAAAGAAAATTTTATTATAATTATCAAAATTGTGGTATTGTTGCGGAAGAGAGAACGAACGGATGAGATATCGCGTAAAGATATACGTCCGTTCCGTCAAATGCAAATCAATGGAAATTATATGCAAGATTGATTCTACCTTACTCGTCGTATTATTTACCAATTACTCATTTAATGAACATTTCACATCATCTTTCTCATTTTATCATTACCAGTGCAAACGTAATTTATGAAAAAACCATCATTACCAAATCAGTGTCTTACCCAACTTCATAATTATCACTAATTAACACTACCCCAGCGTCTCGTGCTTCTCCTTCCAAACGTTCTTCCTCTACCCTCCATCTCCTCTCCCGCCCCCTTAAAACATCAAGAAAACAAAATGAAAATATTGCCAGTAATTTTGCGATCGCATCAAACGTGCCACTCGGCCGAGCGGAAAATCAAGGTGCGAGCGTCGTCACCCCAACGCGTAACGGCACTTTTCCAACCGCATCGTCCACAAGAGCGGCTCGACTGTCGGCTTCAAAAGGCCAAATCAGCGACAGTATTTGCCGCAATCATTTCGTTCGCATGCATTACTGTAGCGTCTCGCACTCCTCCTCCTCGTCCTCTTCCTCCTCGTCCTCCTCCTCCTCCTCCTCCTCCTCCTCCTCCTCCTCCTCCTCCTCCTCCTCCTCCTCCTCCTCCTCCTCCTCCTCCTCCTCCTCCTCCTCCTCCTCCTCCTCCTCCTCCTCCTCCTCCTCCTCCTCCTCCTCCTCCTCCTCCTCCTCCTCCTCCTCCTCCTCCTCCTCCTCCTCCTCCTCCTCCTCCTCCTCCTCCTTTACCTCCTTCACCTCCCCCGTCGGCCTTCACGGCGAATAATTTCGCGACCGAAGACTCGGTTTGCTCGCCGTTACGGCCGACGTTGCGCGCTATCAACGTCATCTACATAAGCGGACGTATCTTTGCACGATGGGACTGGCGCAGCTGCGGGAATGGTGACGCCGGAATACCGCAGCAACAATAGGCAGGAATTCACCGTGAACGACATTGACTACGAGAGAACGGGTGGCTGCTTCGTCTCGTACAGGAAAATCGCCTTCGCCTTCGTCTTCTTCCTCGCGTTTGTCATCGCCGCCGCCTTCATCGGCGTCTACATTGGATCGCCGCCGGACAAAGCTGTGAGTATCACTGATCTTTCATTTAGCCGTTCACTCGACAAGTTTGCAGCCAACATCGGTGACCTTACTTACCGCGCGCCCAGGATACGATAATGTCGTAATTATAACGTAATTCGTTTCCGGAGCGAAGTCAGCTGCTCAGTCCTTTGAACGATATTACCGTAAAACCAGCTGGCACATCTCTCTCTCTCTCTCTCTCTCTCTCTCTCGATGGAACAACAATCCGCGAGCGGCTGATTTATTCTTGAAATACAAAGTTTTCAGGAATCTCGAAGATTCGAACTTAAGAAAATGTTCCGGGGTTTAAGGGCAGAAACTTAAGTCGCCTAAACTAATTTAAAAGATAGAAACTTACAGCTACTAAATAACGCGAATTCATGACCAGCGAGGATGTTGTTTTCCATTATTTTATTAATTATACGACTCCCGCGATAAACCTGATATTCTTGTTTCTCCGTAAATATCGAAATTGCATTTATTCGCGGTCATCTATTTACTAAGCTGGCGTTTTTCTGACAATTCATAAAGCAGATTGTTAACAAGATTAACAAGTCAAAACTATTGCTCATAACGAAATGAATTGACTGTTTTTTTTTCTTTTAAAAAGAAATATTAAAAGCCGAACGATATTTTCCGCCTCGTCGATTGCTTTTAACAAAGTGGACTGAACAATGATGCAGTGGCGCTATTATTTGGCAATTCATTCGGCTTAATACGGACGAATAGCCGAGGGATAATTTCCTAGACCGCGTAATGTATTACC
Organism: Ceratosolen solmsi marchali; assembly: GCF_000503995.2. Lineage (NCBI taxonomy): Eukaryota > Metazoa > Arthropoda > Insecta > Hymenoptera > Agaonidae > Ceratosolen > Ceratosolen solmsi. The sequence goes on from NW_011948422.1 coordinate 2,548,372, forward strand.
TCGTTCTCTATTTTCCTCGTGTATGACTTTGTACTACAATGCGCGGCCATTACTTAAATATATAAATTTTAACGGCGAGTCTCCGAAAAAAAGTTTTCCACTTTATAGATGTGACTGGAAAACATTTGGCAAATTATGCTCTTGGGAACACCTTGAAACATGTTTATTAATTTTATTTACCGTGGACTTTTATACTTTGTTTAATATTGTGTTTAAGCTTTGAAAATTTGCATATTTTTCTATATTTAATATTGTGATTTGAATGCCAAGTTATTAAAACTTTCGTGCTACTAAATTTGAACCGCTATGGAAGAATCGGGGAAGGTGTTTTTTTTTTTTTTTTTGCTCTTTTCATGATTAGCTCATTCGAAAAAATCCACTTGACGTTGTATAATAAAAGATTTTCAAGTAATTTTTGAGTACCCGGATTTGCTGATAAAATTAAGTTCAATTACACATGTACGCTCACAGGTAGAGAGTAAATTGTAAAAAAAAATTTTTTTATGCCAAAGACATTAAGAAATTAATCGATATTAGAGCGATATTATGGTTTAATTGTTTGATAAATTGGCTCATAACATGCACATTAGTGCTTCTTTTATAATTGTTAAATCAAAGTAGATGTTGCTAAATAATATAAACAATATAATAGAAGTAACAGTATGAATATTTATTTTAAAATACAATCGATACTTTTATTTACGTAGTTTTCTACGTGACACGTGGTTTGCTAATATTAGCAATTAATTACGTTTATTAATAATTACAATGATATTAAAAATGACAAAATAAAAAGTTCATTGCGAAGTATTATTATAAAAATATTATAAGCACTTGGTATGTTATTAGTATATTGATAGATTACAAGTTATACTTGGGCATACTAATGTATTGGTAACGTACATTATATATATATATTTATATATATACATAAATGCAATTTCTTTACAAATATTATTATATATTTATTAATACTATAATTTTGTATACATTCATTATTCAGTTGATAATATCCTATAATATTTTTACAGTAATATAAATATTATTGGGTACACTGGAAAAGTTGTGTCAATTTAGTTGTTGGATATTATATTTATTATTACGGAATTTTTTCATATTTAGAGATACGATTGTACAGTAAAATCGTTAATTAAAACATTGATTATTAAAATTTAATACAATAAAATTATAAGCTAAAAATTGCTATTTGATTAAATAGCGTTATTGATTTGATATTTGATATCATCTTAAAATAGCTGATGAGTATGAATAGATTAGTACATGTTTATTTAATTATTGATTTAGAAAAATGTCAACGGCAATAGAATTATCTACGAATAATGAATAATACTAAATATAAATAGTAGATAAATTGATAACTACAAATATGTGAAAATGTTTTAAATATTCAGTTTTTTATTATTTATACTATTTTAATCGAATTATTTTAATTCGACTTTTTACGTAATCAATGGAATTAATACTACGTATATTGTTTACTCAATTACGTATATAAAAATACGTATGGATCTTATGTACATCTGTAGATGTTTATATAATTGCATGTGGTCAGATAAAATAACAAGTGTAATGTATACATGTAGTTATTACATCTTACATTTGTAAGTCTTAAATTTATATAGTAAGTATCTAACATATGTACATATGATCCTGTGAGTATGCACAATTATGCAAATCTTACTCGATTGTGTTTCCTCTTCTTCACACTTGAACATATAAAAATAGGCATATTTTGTTGTAAAAATTGTTGTATTTTGTTATACATGATTAATTACGGTGGAAAATTTAAAACAAGTATTTATCTGTAAAGCATTTACATTGGAATGTGGAAATAAGCCTTCGTACTATCAAAAGCCAATATTTACAATGTTCGTTAAAAAGTTAAAAATTCCCTTTATTTCTTGGTGATATTGAAAATATGATATTCGAAAATACCACTGTGGATATTATTACGCGATAATTTCTTAAATCGCATACTGCACAGAATAGTTCAAATTACAAGGTTTAATTTATCAAGCGATATGAAATAATTATACGTAGTTCATGGAAATACTATTTCGTTAAAAAGTTACAAGATGTACTGGCTGTACTGTCCAACGATGAGGAGCTGCCTGAGAAATATGTTCTCTCTTCGTCTATCCAACCCGTGCGTTACAATATCAAGCTCGCGCCAATACCGGAAACCGAGGAGGGTCACGTTAAGCTCCAGGGACGCGTCATCATAGACTTTCAGCAGAATGGGATTAGCGGCCCAAATCAACTTGTCCTCAATTCCAAGCATCTGACGTACAAAAGCTGTCGTCTTTTAATCCACGACAAGATGGAAAATTCCACCTCCAATCAGCCGTCGGCCTCGAGGAGACGCAAGCGGGACACGGAGGACGTGAAAAATGGTGTGGAAATAATGCATTTCAGCGATAGATTTTAATTAACGTTTAGAACATTTGCGAGTTAACTGTTGACGCGATAGGATATTTGCACCGTGATTACTGGAAAAATGAAAATGACAAGAAATTAATAACGATAATAATGGAAGGGATTCATTAGTTTAATTTTCTACTCTTCTTTCAGTCATATTACGTGTCTATTCCCAGAATTATGGATAGATCGAATTTTTCAATAGATTTTTCTTTACATAACGTGCATAAGCTCATTACAATTTCATTAAAACTTATAATTTAATGATAAATTCTTATTGGCCATCGGAGGCTAGTGAATTTCAAGGTTTTATGTAGATAAATCTTTGGCTACATTCAATCGCATAGAATACAATTGTCGAGGCAATCACTATTCAAATACTTTATTACACATTTTTATTTATTCATGACGTTTGGGAGTGACTTTTGACTTTTTTTTCTTCGACTCAAGTCATTTATCGACAAAAGTTATCGTATAAAGAATTTAAAGTTATATCGAAGTTATTGTTTTTTTTTTTTTTTTTTGCCAATTGATATGACTTTATTTTTTATTATTTATATAGATACAACAGCCACTACAGTTGGAAATGAGACGGTTGTCACGACGATTGCTACCACTACTCTGCCAACCGTATTAAATGACACCGTCAAAGCTGTTGAGAATACAACGCAACATCCACAAATAGAGAAAAATCGTCTGTTCGAATTACCCCTTAGCAAAACTGAATTGAAAATCAGTGCAAATAAAACCGATGCAAATGGATCTATATACGTAATTTTCCTTGAAAAATCGTTACAGAAGGGAAATTATTCGTTAGAAATCGATTACGAAGCTACGGTGGATGACAGAGTTTTATATACGAGGAATATAAAGAAGAATAATTCTAGCAAGTAAGTATTACGAGTTAGTTTAGCTTTCTTATATTACATGAGTAATTATTATACACGCGGTTTTCACGATTAAACTTACGAAAAATTAAAATCATCTAAATAATCTTTACGAAGGAAAAGTTTTGCGGAAATAACATTATTATGAATATGAATATTTTCGTTCTAACTGATTATTTAGTTCCTTATGAATTGAATGAGGTGATTTGATAAAACTTCAAATCCAGTTAGATTATCCTGATAATTTATTGCAGAATTTCAAATTATTACTATGAATCTATTTGATGAAAGTCGTAGATTTTCTATTAAATTTCTTTATTTAGGATGTAATTTGAAAATATTATTATTTAAATTACGTGTCAAATAAAATTATATCCAAATAATTTTTTCATAACTAAATGTGAATTAGTAGTACCAAGTAGTCCCGATTGAAACTGTTGATTTTTTGAAAAATGCATTAATTCATCTTACTCGATGTGTAGGATAAGCGATAAGTAGAATTTTCTCGTAAAATCTTAGCGATTGTGAATTGAGAATATAAAATAAATAAAACAACCAATAAGATTACGATATTCTAATCATTCGTTTTTCGAAAAAGGCCGGTTATAGTGTCAATGCTGAAGCCCACCAATGCTCCTCGTCTCTTTCCAACCTTTGATGAGACGAGGCTGAAAGCAAGTTTTGAACTGAATCTGTTACATTCCAATGACCTGAAAGCCCTTTCGAATATGCCCTTGATCAATTCAAGCGACTCGTAAGTACAGAGATGAGCAATTTTTTTTCTCCAAAAAATATGTCAATATAGAAACCCATTATCCATCCTAAACTTTACAATATGAACGTTTATATATACATATATATATATATATATATATATATATATATATATATATATATATATAGCATTATTAAGAAAATATGAAAGTCAAAGTAACAAATAAATTTATAAATATCAAGTATTTAAAAGTATTTGGTTAATTCAACTTTCTAATACTTTAAGTCGCCACAATTAAAGTTTTCATTATCATGTAAGTCCGAAATGGAGCTTAATTAGTGTTTGGTCGACATTATTATGCCATTATAGTTTCTTAATCAAACTTGATAATGTTCTTTCATTATGAAAGTTATTATAAGTCATAAATATCAAGCGCATGTTACTATTACATTTTATTGCAATTTTTAAATTATGCAACTAAATATTTGAATATTATTGGATTTTAATATTATATAAGAATGACAATAAATTGATTTTTTTTTTTTAATAATATCGTATATTTTTGTTACGTTGGTTATAATTAGGTCAAATTCAAGCTATTTATTTTTATGAAACTATTTTTATAAATTCATATTGTGATTTTATGGTTAGGTTAAGTTACGAATAAATACTGTATGACTTCCAGTTTCAATATAAATTGTAAGTATAACTAATGTGCTTATTTTTACATTAATATTTTCATATTTAATTATACATTCCGTAAATTCAAATTTTAAGCTCTAGATTTACGAATATTTATTATCAACATTATATTAGGCTTTGAAAATTAATTATTTCATTAAAATAATAATTACGTGCATTCTATTTTGTACTAATCTATGAAACTATTGCCTTACACGTCTCCTTATTAAAAGTAATTTAGTATTATTATATTACGTTTTTGAAAGATTAAACTTTATATTCTGCGTATTTTTTTTTTGCACTACGTGCTTTTATATACTTTCGATTTATAACTTATCATCGATAGAGTTTATAAAAAGTTAGTTTTTCTATTGGATCGTGATTTTATCTGAAATTATTGATGAGTATATGTTTAAAATTATATTCTGAATATTTCTCACTCTAAATTTTGCTATTTCCAATGAAGATTATCTATGTCTTTGCTCGCATTAAGTAAATCGCATAAAGCAAATGTAAATTGGTTGTATTCTATGATATTTAGATTGATTTATAATTGTCTAACAAATTTTCTTGCTATTTGCGAAATCTAACGGTATGAATTGAAATTCAATTAAATTATTATGAGTTTATTTACAACTAATCAACTAGATATCGAATGGGTGTATCATATTATTCGCAATTTCTGATACATAATATTTTATATTATTATATTATATTAAAATATTTTATCCATTTGATTTGTCATATGTTATTCATATATTTATTAAATAATTTATCCTGAAATTGGAAATGTTTTTATTAAAATAACATTAGAATAATAACGGAATTTCTTATGATTTTACAGAAATGATTTATAAATATTTAAGGTTCTCTTTAATAATTTAGTATTATAAATAAGTTATATGAAAAATTGTTGATTTTATTGAATATATCTTGACTAAAGTAGTATAAAGAATTATTTATTTAGCTTAAATATTTGTTTTATGTTACTACAATTACAATATCAGAATAAATAAAATATGAATTTAGGTCATTATTTGCCAATGCCTATGGTAATTCGAATTTATATTTCTTATACAATCGATAATTTATTAAATATTCAATTATACACGTTCATTGATTATAGAATTGCATTATTACTTTTGTTATTTTGAATAATAATTTAGATATTCATACTTTTAATACAATGATGCTAATTTATTAAACGTATGAGAATTAAAGATTTATCTGTAGATAAATCAGTCATATGGTGATTTTATCGGTGTAAATTAAAAAAAAAAAATTTTTACTTGATTCAAAGTACTTAGATTAATCAATGATATGGAATGAACTATGTGAATAGAAATGGAATCATGGATAACACGGACAATCTAACAGTCGACATATTTGGCGAGACGCAAACGATGTCGGCCCACAATTTTGTCTTTGTCATTGGAAATTTTGAGTTCCTGGGCGAGGTTCCGATCGACGAGACGCCGTTACTGAAGAAACAAGTCATCGGTTATTGGGGCGACGCTGAACACAAAACTCAGGATTTCTATTTGCGAGATAAAATCTCGCCTATAGTAACAGCATACGCGGAATTATTTCAAGGCTTAGCTCGGCCAACTAAAAATCTCAGTCTTGTCGCAATGCCTGTAGACTTTGACGGCCTCTCGGCACCTGGATTGATCATTATCAAGTATGAGAATTATGATTCCCGATGTAAATACTTAATCTCGTTTAAACGGCTGCTCAAAATACATACATACATACACACGCACACACGCACACACGCACACCCGCGCGCGCGCGCGCGCGCGACAACACACACACACACACACACACACACACACACACACATACACATTGCAATCGTATACTTTTATTAATATCCAACATTGGTGTGATGCACTTGTTTGTCTATATGTAAATAAAATATTTTTCGTGCTTGCTCGAATATAGCCAGATATTATTTACTCAATTTTGCCAATGTTAATATTTGATCGTGTAAATCGACTCACGTTCATGCATCTTTTCTTCTCCTGCTTTCAATTATTATAGGGAATCGCTTTTTTACGCTGCGGCTAGTTCCCCATCCTTCTTGAAAACTAAAGCTTTAGTGAGCTTGATCGGATTTTTTGGTCAGCAGTGGCTCGGCGGTTTGGCTGAAGCGAAGAATTGGACCGACGCTTGGTTCATCGAGGGCTCTATTTTATATTTACAGTACGCCCTCATTGACAAGGCAAGTTTCAGAGTTTTTTTAGCAAGTATACAAATGCACTATGCTTGGGTATTTGTTTGAATATTTTCTTTTATTTGTTTATTTGTTTATTGTTTTATAACGTGAACACGAATGGAGATGATCTCATTGTTCCTTCGTTCTACATTCTCTTTTCATTTATGTGTAATTACTATTATATTCATGTATAAATTTCACGACATTTTTACTACGTCGTAATATTATAAATAGGAAAGGAAAATTTTTCGATTCATACTCTACAAACAAGCTTGTTGTTTTATAAATATGAGCAAAAATCAAAGAAAAAACATTATTTTATTTTTTCATTTAACCGACTAACAATTATATAATTATTCATTCTTGCAACAAGACACTCTTTTGACAGTGCAGATTGATCCGAATCTCGAGGTATCCAAAGACTTTTTAATAGACGTTCAGTTGGAAGCTATGGAAAACGATGGTTATTTTCTATCAAAGGCTCTGGATTCAAAAATTGATCGGACTTACATCGAAGCCTTCGATTTGTTTGACAATTATCGAAAAGGTAGGGAACGATATACTTTTAACTGAAATTTATGGCTAAATGCATTATTATGCTTAAGATAACAAAATTTAATATTTCACAATCGCAAATGAGGCTATTTTTTTCTTTTCTTTTTTTTTTTTTGTTTTGTTTTGTTTTTAATATCTTTACATTTAACTGTTTAATAAGTGCTGGAATTCTAACTCCAATTACTCTTGACTACGATTGAAATTGAATTATAATAATTGCATATATGTTATTTAAACAACCAATGGAACATACAATGAATGGATCAATTGTAAATGCTGTGTGATTGTTTAATTTATTTTAAAAGAATCCAAACACGGAAATATCTAAATCCGTTAATGTAATCAAAGCACCTTTTCAAAGCCCACTAATTCACCATTAAAACAATAATACGATAAGTTGGAAAATTTTACATTCCAACAATTGAAAAATTATATTTACTATATGTATAGCTAGTTTGCATGAATACACCAGTAGTATTTGCAATTTATCAATACATAAATGATACCGCTACTCAACACTTGCGTACACGTAATATTTGACAATACTTTAATATATTTTTGTCTTCAGGTGCATGCCTGATAAGCATGTTGAATGACGTCTTAAATGGAAATTCCTTTAGGAGCGGCTACGCTGAATTTCTTCGCCGGTGGTGGGTAATCTTCCTCTATACATTATGCTAGTCTGCAAATATTTCCTCTTTTTCTTTTTGAAATTTAAGCGCGTTAATTCAGAAGAAATGTTTTTCTCTCTTTGATCGGTGGTCGGCAGTCTCAACTGTATTACAGTGGCGTAATTTTGAATTTATATTAAAAAAGAAGAGAAAAGATCTTTTTAAACACGCTGTTTTATTTGACAATATTACGATGACGAGTTTACATTAGTAACTAAAGATGAAGAAATAGGTATATTGTAAAAAAAAAAAAAAAAAAAAAAAAGTATAAGAGAAAATTAAGATAAAATTAAGATAAAATTATTGATATTTTTTTGTTATAAAGATTTAGTAAGTAAATAATTTAAATATTAAAAAGCTGGCTTATATATCACGTCAAGTGTTAAAACTTCGATCATAATATTCTACAAGTAAAGTAAAGCCAAAACCTTAGATTTTCATTGTCTCGATACCTTTTGAATTTCACTTTCTACAGGAGTCGATCCAATTCAGATTCTGATGAGTTTTTGCATGCACTTGTCGGAAATATGACGACCGAGGTTGAATCTACAAATATGACGAAAGCCTTTACCAGCTGGACTCGACAGCCCGGTTATCCTTTGGTAAATGTTACGTGGATTCACGAGAATAGCACGGTTGTTATACGGCAGGTGAGATACCTTTTTTGTTCAGGTGTTGAATTATGTGGATATCCTTTTGCTAACAGATATCTAACAGACAGATATAGATGATCCAAAAACGTGAGAACTCTATCGGTGGATTTGATATGCAGGTCACTTTTTTTTTTATCAAATTGAAATCAATTAATTTGCAATGCTTAATTAAGAAAAAGGTCTCATAAAAATGGACACAATGACTCAACCAGAATTCTATTTTTATACTTTGTCTATTCAATACATACGCCATTTTGTCCTATATATATATATATATATATATATATATATATAGATGTAGAACTTTTTGTCAAAATTATTATAAAAGTACTCTAATTTTTAGTTTTGCACATATTCGTTTTGATGTTTCAGTTGCAATTATGGATCATAGATTTTTGTTAAATTATACCAACATTTTTTATTAGATCTTATGAAAATATGAGGAAAGGATAAAAATCGAAGCTTCGGAAATGCAGACACTTTATGAGTCATAAAAAGCTGATCTAGTCGTTAAATTGAGATTATGCTTATAATCTTCAATCTTTGAAACGGTTCAGTGAAGGGAAATACATGGTTTTAATTATTTCATTAATTGATCCAAAACGGGAAAATAATAAAATTTTGATTGTTTCGAATTCAATTTATCTATAGTAAAATTAGAACAGTTGGTCTTTATAATTAGTTAGTGGAAAAATTTTCTCTGTGATTGGCGCAAAAAAGGTGAATTGGTTTGATTTATTTTTACCGATATTTATATATATATATATATATATATATATATATATATAATTTATAGATTATATACAATGTGTTTGTGTTGTATGTATATACGTACTCCTTCCTTTTTGTCCGTTAACCTTTATCAATAAGTTAGGGACAAGGCAGATATTGCTTTCGTTAGTTACAACGTAGAAATTTCCAGATGAAAATTTTGCGATATAGTAGATATTAATAGTGTCGATTTATGATTTATTCCGATTTTTTAATTTTTTATTCCGATAACCGAGTGTATAACAGAAGTAATGTAAACGGTAAATAATGTTGATTAATAACAATATATTATGAAAAATATATTGAAAATATTAAAAAAATGAAATTTTTTTTTATCTATTACATTCTTGATAGATTCTGCTTGTAAAATATTTGATTAATTAATGTCTTATAATTTAATTACTTCAATTTCAATTTCAATTAATCAATCCAAGTAAAATAATAATACTTGCTCTTCATATTTAAACGGTATGTATAATAATATAATTAAAAAAAAAAAATAAATAAATATACATATATATAAATCTGTGTAGGCCAATCTCTATTGGTATCTATAATTCTCATTTCCAATATAATAAGAGAAAAATATTTAAACAATCGTTGTGAGTCATTGTGTCTCAAAATGTGCACATTATGTACAAATATTATCCACAGTCATCAGCCATTTTTAACGTTTAAATTTATCAATTTAATAATCACACTAAATCTTTCAGTTGCACAATTACATTAATTAATATTAAGCGGTACGTTGATGGAATGCGCAAGCAAGATTGAAAAACCAAATTTCTCTATAAAATATTCTACTTTTGACTTTGACCGTTTCACCGTTTTTTGAATTATCTATAAAGCAAACGAAATCCACAACAATAAATGAAAATACGTACCATAAATCTGTTTACCGATGAAATAGGGGAAGTTCAATTTCGACGAACTGTGGAACAAGGAGAAACGCTCGACTAGTACAGATTTGTGGTGGCTGCCTCTCACATATGTGACTTCCGAGGGCAATTGGTTGAAACCAACAACCATCTGGATGAAGGGCACGAACGAACTTACGCTAAAAAATATTCCATACACCGGTAACAACTCTTGGATTATTGTCAACGTGAACAGGACCGGTGTGTATTACATAAGAATTATTCTCATTCTCTTGTAATATGACAAATTTCATTTTCATTGAATAACAAAGTACTAACGTGAAAGTTTTTGAATGGAAAAACTTATGGTAATTATATTAATAAACGGAGCTTAGATAAATGTACAAAATTAATTGACAATATTAATAAATTTTACGGAATTTTTAAATTATCTTGTTGTTATAACAATTTGCTTAATTTTCAACAGATTGAGCACAAAAACATTATTTAAAGAAACAATACGCTATAGTTCAAAATGAATTTATTTTGTTGTATTCTGCATCGAGTGTAGATTATTAAATGGGAGTTAAGAATTTTAAGTCAAGAAAACGTCAAACATGAAACTATAACGAAAAGTTTATAGTTGTTGATTTTTTTGAATTCGCTTTCAATTTCCATGGATTATGCAATAGAATTTATTGAATGATTATTTTGCTTGTCAATGTATTTGGGAAAATTTGTTCTCACTCTATAGTATTGATGAAAATATTGGTCGGCAAATAATATATTTAATACTAATAATAGAAATAGATATTTTCTATAAGTTGAAAAATAATTAATGATTCGTAAACAAAATTTTTTGAAATGATTTTTTTTTATTTTTTCAAGAAATTATTCTTATTATATTATGCGTCCATCGTTATATTATATATTATATTCTGAGAGTTTGCAAATCCTTTATTTATTCGCATTCAAATTAATCATAGTACTTATTGAGATGACATCGAATTAAAAATATTTTCGACATAACTTGGTCGAAAAGAGCTTGACAATGTTAAAGTCTATAAAACCAATGTTAATAAATGACTTGGCAATCGATTTATTATATTTCTTATTGCTTGTAATACATTTATTATGTTTACATTACATTAGGGATCAAACAATTTAGAAAGTTTCACGACAACGAATAAACATCATACACTTGGATGGCTTTGAAATTTATTTTCTATGCCATTTAATGGCTCTGTTATAACAATTATATAATTATCATATGCTGATGTTAATGCGAGGATGGATAATATTTAATCTTAACTTTATATTAGAATAGCGGGTTATTAAAAGTTCCAAGGTAATAAACATTCATTTGACTCATAAGAACGATATGTATCGTATATATTAAAAGTTGAAATAACCTTCATCAAGGGTTTTAATTACTTTAATATCGTACATAATGTAAAAGTTCATTCACTAGCTCCATTTTCTTCATTTTCATTATTAACTGACCCACCGCGTTCTCCTTTATCCCTCGGGAGCTGACTTAAAGTAGCCGACGCAATGTGCCAGCTTATAAATACTTTTATAATACTCCTAACGAGCTTTGGACGAAGCTTATGGGCAATTTGTGAATGTACCAAGTCAGAAACGATTAATAAAAATCCAATAATCCTTGCGTGTTAAAGCCGCCAAGCATCCTTATTTAAATTTCGTCGAATAAATGCACTCTAGGCTACTTCCGTGTGAACTATGACGCGGCAAACTGGCGCTCGATCATCGACATTCTGCGCACGAAACACGACGACATCCCCATGGCGACAAGGACTTCTCTCGTCGACGATGCTCTCAGTCTCGCCCGTCAGGGCAGCATCTCCTACGAGTTGGCCTTCGAGCTCATCACCTACCTGGGTCCCCATGAGCGTAATTACGGACCCTGGGCCGCGTTTGCGAGGCACGCAAGACAATTGGATTTTGCTCTCTACGAGACCATCGCCTATCCGAATTATCAGGTAGAGAGATTCGACCTCTCAGTTTTAGCCTCTTTCGAGGTTGCTGCACGCTTAGAATCGATAATAAATTTGTGTTCTTGGACAGTGATCGATATAATGCCCGATTACACTTACCCTTACATTTCCTTTCTTTAGAAGTTCATGCGAAATCTCGTAGCAACTCTATTTGACGAAATGGAAGCAAAGATCGACGAAGGCACAGCTTTGGCAATGTTATCTGTGCGATTAGCTTGTACGTATGAATACAAGAAGTGCACCACCTGGGGTCGAAACAAATGGGATGATCTATTTAAAAATAACAATGAGAACACGTAAGGAAAAGGGGCCTTGATATTTTAATGCATGCGTCTTTAATGACAACTAATAAGGTGATAAGTTTTATGATATTATTGTTAAGGATAAATAATTAATGTTATATGTGTGGAGCAAGTCAAGGGGCATATAATTTTCTTTTTTTCTGAACTTAAATTGACAATTTTGTTTTCTTATTTGATGTTTAAGCTATGTGAATTTTTAAGCGTGTGGTGATCGTTTCAGATTATTAAAACATGTCCGCGAGACGGTTTACTGTAGCGGGGCACGAGGAGGAGGTCCAGAAGAATTATCATATTTAATGCAAAAAAGCGAGGAGGCGACCGACATGGACGAGAGGAGCAGATTATTATCAGCTTTCGGCTGCTTTCAGAGTCCCTGGATTTTAAAAAAGTGAGTGCCTTCTCTTTTAATGCGTAAATATTTTATTACTTCTGCATGTTGCATCGCGTGCATCGTGAGTGAAGATACATCATCATTTTTTCATTCAAAGTCGCCATGTCACAACCAGCTACTCCAAAGTTCCGAATGAAAATTTTTGCACCAAGTATCAGATAAAAAAAAATTAAGCTATATTTAAGGGATAAGTAAATATGAAAAATGTAATTATTTCATACATTCAGCTGCACAATTATTACAAGCAAATTATTAATTAATTATTCAGATAATTCGTTATTTCCAATTTCACACGTCACCCTCGAAACATCGAGACAATTAATTTAACTTACTCCTTATTAAGTAACGACTTTTTTAATTTCAGAATACTAGTCGAAGTTCTGAGAACCAATAAATATTCACATAGTGATGTCAAGGTAATATTACAATCGTACGCAAAAAATCCAGCAGCAGCTCAAACAACCAGCAGATTTATTCAAGAACAATGGACACAAATAGTGCAAAGGTAAATGTATGGAGATTAATTTGATTATATTATCGTTAAAGTATTTATAAAAATAATGAATAAAAAATTATTGAGTAAAATTAGTCAAAATGTTTATTCAACATATATATATATATATATATATATATATATATACGAGGATATGAAGGAGAGAAAATTTTTTTGTTTTTAAATAATTGTAAATTGAACTAATTGCAGATTTTCTCGAGGATATGAAGGAGAGAAAATTTTTTTGTTTTTAAATAATTGTAAATTGAACTAATTGCAGATTTTCTAATTCGTATTGGATAATGAAAGCGTTTGTCGAAGCTGCGACGAAATTCCTCTTTACCGAGATTGACTTACACGAGGTAAATATCATTAAATAAATCATTGATTATGTATCAAAATAAAAAAGAATAAAAAAACAACAAAACAAACAAACAAAAACAAAAACCAAAACAGAAAAAAAAGAAAAAGAAAAAAGAAAAAATATTTTTTCAATGCATTGTCCTGTTGCAGTTTAATGTCTTCAGAGATAAAAACATCGATAGCTTGAAGATGGTTGGTCATTGGGTTGCACTTAATGAGATAAAAGCGTTCTCTTGGATCTACAGATTAAAAGAATCCACTGAAAATATTCAGAATTGGCTGAAGAGTCATACGAATTCAACCGTGTAACGCACGCTATAGATCTTTGTTTCATGGTACTCTTAAGGAAATTAAATAGCTCGCGTGTTTGTGGATTTTTTAATTTCTCGTTTCGAAAAACGCTCGAAAGCTCGATAGATTAATTGTAGATCAAGTAACACCGATATTAAATAATGTTTATCTCGAGCTAAAAATTCGATTGTAAGTTGAATGGAAAATATTTCTTTTAAGTTCAGACTGAATCCTCATTCGATCAAATATATAATTTTTAATATTTGATTTGGACAAAAATTTATATAAAGTCGAGTGCAATGTTATTTGAATGAGTTGAAAAGATTTTTAAATTCAAGTAGGAGCGCAAGTTTCAGTCTAAGGATTTTCAAAGCACAATACATTTAGTATTTAGATGAAACTTGGCCTGTCATAAAATTGTTATATATTTCTTAATTTTCTAATAATTTAGGCAAAATGTACTTGGACAGTATAAAATCTATTTATATATATTTATCAATTAGATAATTAAGTATGCGTGGGCTTTAGTACACCATAAAAGTCACATAAATTTTGACATTCACTTGAAAGAAATCTGTATTTATCGCCGTTATATTAAATATTAAAAGTTAAACTTGTATTAAGCATATTGTTAAGTTAAAAATTTTCATTGAGAAATGAGTGAACAAGTTTAATTAATTCCTTGAAAAATTTCAACAATTCTATCTTTAAATTATAAATGTTTGAAAATTCAATTAGTTTACACATAAATGGAGGCAAATCGATAATGAAAAGGCAGTGATAATTAATCTCTAAGTAATTAAATCACTCATTCGTAAAAAAAAAAAAAAAAAAAAAAAAAAAAAAAAAAATAAAAAAAAAAATGTAAAGGTTATTTTTTTTTACTTTTTTTTTTCTTTTCTAAAGATAAAGATGAAAAATAATAGTCGTAAGAACATTAGGTTCTACCACAACAATTTTTATTTCTTCGAATGCTTTATTTCAAGCATAATTATAAAACCAAGCAACAAGTTCTTGTTTCGCTTATTTCCTAGAGCAACGCTCGTCATATAATAATAGTACATATTTAACAAACCTTTATACGATTACGCATAAGAACCGTATCTAACGATCGCATAATTATCATTGCTTACCTTAATCGACTATCGTTTTATTCACCTTCCTTAGCCGCTGTGCGTCATCGCAGTATGCGGTAATTTATTTGTGCACTACAATAATGACATTATGGAAAAAACAGTACCATCAATTTTTATCAGCAATTGCGTAACAATAAACATGGCGTTTGTGTTTCATTTTTTTTTTCTTTGCTCACTTTAATACGGATACGCTGCTTCGTCAACGAAAAACCATACACATAGACAAATACAATGTAACTAGTTGAAAGGAAATTGCCGAAGTCGATAATGATATAGCATCGTGTGTTGAATCGGTTCATTACACACTTCGATCACTGTGTTTGTCAAAAATACGTTGCGAATGATCTCTCTCTCTCTCTCTCTCTCTCTCTCTCTCTGCCTGTCTCTCTTTTCCACCCTCTATCCCCGTATCTACTCTGTCACTCTGTTTCTCAAGCTTCAACGTTCTCTCTCTCTCTCTCACTCTCTCCCGTTTGTGTGTGTGTACGCGACTGTTTTACTTAGAATTTAAGGATAATAATAATAATAATAATAATAATAATAATAATAATAATAATAATAATAATAATAATAATAATAATAATAATAATAATAATAACTGTAACAATGTATATATAATTATCTATAGATAGAGCGCATATCTACATCTATTGTTACATGAATAATCTGCTATTCCTTATTATAATCGTGGTTGCTATCGATTAATGTTAAACACTGTAGCAATTAACATCCCTAATGTCGCTATTGTTTAAGCTTACATATGCTCTATTACATCGTCCGAGTGAAAAAGTCACGAGAGAAGGATATTTATTTTGATAATCTTTAATAATTTCGTGATTTTAACGAGTCGTAAAGTTTTACGACTGTTAATGATAATGAAAGATTTCAGAATACCAATTAGTGGCTCATATATATTCAGTGATGTCGAAGCAAATTTTGAAATTGAATAGGAAAGAAAAGAAATTATCAACCGAATGGTTAAATAGTTGTTAAACGTCTCATCTATTGTTAAAAATATTATAATTACAAAATTTGACTTAGTGCGATAGATAAACTTCATACGTTATTTCTCACTCGGACTCAACAAAATCAATACGAACATGTTCGAAGTGAAAAATGTATAAGACGTGGCTTGGCTTTTACGTCTGTGGTGTCATAAATATATTTTTACAATGAAAAATTATTTTTTAAATCTAACGCATTACATGGATTTCGGTATTTTACTCTGCCTAATTTCCTCCTCTTTTGACTAATGCCTTCGTTTGTAAGAATACCAAGTCAAAGGTATTATTTACATTTTATGTACAATTCTCTACTTGTATATGTGACGTTGTTGAAAGATCGACGGACAGTTTTATGAGGTTACATGCGAGTATGTTATCTTCACTTTTCAATAAATAAGTACTTCATTTTAGGAAATATAAGTTAATATTAGGATGATCGCGTTTCGAGGTAGGATACATAATTCGCCGGGGATCGGAATTTAAAATAAATGATTCTTACAACGAAACCTTTTAATATGAATTAAAGAATTATTTTTAAAAATAATCTTACGAATTAAACAAATTTATAAGTATCTATTTTAAAGTGAAGATATTTTTCATTTTTAAATTTTCATAGTCTTATATGCATTTCAGGTTTTCTTATATTGGTGATATATTTTTGCATTCTAGAAAATATTTGCAGAATGAATTAATAATGATTTTAATCGAAACGCAGTTACGAGACAAAATTCTATAATATTAATTCATTATTTTTATAAGGTATAACTTTGTTGATTTCCATTTCATGATTATTCTAATGTAATGTCGAGCTCCTCTATTCTTAAGCACTTTCAAATTAAAGTTATTCTTATGAAAATAATTAAAAAAAAGAAAAAAAAGAAAGTGAAATATCTCAAGTGGAAATTTACCTAACTTTCTCATTCTAGTTAAAAATAAATATATAAAAGAACTTACTTAAATGTACCTTTTATAAAATATTAAGCCATATAAATTTATTAAATTTAATTTTTTCCATATTTACTATAAATTATAATCTTATGGATATTTGTAATCATGCCATTAAATGTATAAAGAATTCGCATTCAATTTATCTTCATTTAATAAAAGTAATTAATTTATCGTAAACCGAAATGTAAGTGTTAGTTTGAAAGGATTTTTTCAGTTTTTTTTTTTTTTTTTTTATTTTAATAAGATTTTCATTCCTTTATTCTTTGAGGTGGATTGGTCAAAACTTTGTAGCTTCCTATTAAATTTATAACATTTTATATAAAAAAAAAAAAAAAAAAATACATGAAAAACAAATAGATGTTTGTTTAAATTTAAAAGAAGAAAGATAAGGAGCGCTTTTAAATATTATAGCATTATTAATAAGTTTATTTAGAGTATATAACTTGTTTATGACACATATATCTGGAATATGAATTTATAATCCGAGGGTAAATATAAGAGGCAAGCAACTTTTTCTCCTACTAGTCCGAAAAGTTGTAATGAAGGATTCGTTAGGACCTGGCTTATTATTTCAACTTTTAATTTTTCGAACATGTTAGATTTAAGTTTTATTCACATATAAAGGGATGCACGACGTATACCAATAATAATCATAACCACGTATGCCTATGTGTAAGTGATTTTTATACTACGGCCATTATCGTAACAATGCACATTTATGTCTATTGATGTGTAACGATACATTTACACGTGCGTACATTATGAAATATACATACATATTATTCTTATTATATATATATATATATATATATATATATATATATATATATATATATATATATACAAACTGTATGTGTATTCTATTTTAGAGTTATTGTTACTGTTAATCATTATTGTTATTGGCCGTTATTACTATGAGCTATCACTATATTCTTATCTGTATGTTTACTACCACACGTCCGGGCGGATCTCTCTCTCTCTCTCTCTCTCTCTCTCTCTCTCTCTCTCTGATATTTTAAAAGTATAACTTAATGAAATCATAGCTGATGTGCATGTTCGACAAATCATTGTTCGATTGACTTTGTGTTATCAGCTTAGATTTATATTTCTTTTTTACAGATTCCTATTCAGCTTCATGTATTACCTTATTGATCGAGATGTATATTTTTCTTTTATTTAAATTGAATTTAAGAGGATATTTATTTTATTGTTTAACAGCTATCCTTGTTTGGGTGTTATTTTTGTCTCATAGAAATATTGAAAAGTAATTATATCAATGTTTGCAGAGATATATGTATTAAAATTTTTCTTCGCGCTTTGCTCAGTTTAAAAATTGCCGATAAATACTAGTTTATGATCCTTCATTCGTTTTTCCATAAATATATTCTTTATCAAATTCATATTATTATAACTATCAAAATAGTATTTTAAGTAAAAAGTCTTTTATTTTATATTAATTCTATCAATACTTCATCTCAACTTACTCCTAGTACATTTCGTTGAACAAATTATTTGAACAGAATTGAATAACATTGTATTGAATAAGGTCTGAGCTAATCACTTGTTTCATTTCTAAATAGATTCTTTAATTGCTCAATCTTATAATTTTTCAAATGTAGAATGTTAAATGAGACGCGCCGTCGTCACTTATGTAGTTTAATATCGAAAAATATCTCAGGTGCAAGAAAGCATAAATTAATCCTCGAGCTCAGGGCGAGCCTATTCTCAAATTAAGGTTTATGAGCGAAATAAGAACAGAATCCCGACAATACATTTCATAATAATTCTCGGTTAATTAAAATTACCCCACCTCCTACCTAACCTCTTCAATCCCCGTTGTTGCACAACAACGAGCCTCGGATTTATAAATGCACTCAACCTTGAGCTCGAGATACGTCAAGAAGAAACGAGTCCCAGGTCCGTCCCAGCGTCCGCCTATCTATTCCCTTTATTTCGCAATAATTTTGCATGATGAAGTATACAACGAACGACGGTATCGAGCCGGGCCGCGCACATATCGCCATCAACGAAAGCGTCATGGCGCGCGTCACACGCTCATATTCGTCTCTACAGCTATCGGCTTTAGAATTCGTATGCTTTACTTGTTCTTATCGTACTAAAATGCTTTATCGGGAAAATAACGGCGCAACATCGTCGTTGATCAACTGTGCGCGCAGGTCTGCTTATTCACATACGGTCCACGTGCGTGCGTACGTTCGTATTCATTAACTTTTTTTTTTTTTTTAGGTGCATGCTTATGCGTGCGCGCGTGCCTATGAAAATATGCGTTTGTCTATACGTTCGTAAGCGGTGGTATTTTTTTTATCGTTCGCCTTCGTCTCGTTTGCTCTTTCGTTGATTTATTTCCTTAGATTTCAACGATGTTGCGTCGTATTTTTTGCGAATTATACACACCCACGCACCCACCCACGCACACGCACACCCGCACACGCACCCACCCACACACCCGCACACGCACCCACCCACACACCCACACACGCACCCACACACGCAACCACACACATTTATACATATGAATATATAATACGCAAAAAACTTTTCCTATTTTTTTCAAGAATTATCCGGGCTCATATAATTAGTTAAATTTTTTGTTGTCAATTAGTTTTCTATGTATGTATATGTACGTATGCAAAAGCATTTAAGTATATTCAAGTATATATACATATATATGTGTGTGTATATATGCATGCATGCAAACACACATACATTATACAATCAAATTTTAATAAAATTATATATATTTTTTCTTCATAAAGTTTATGATTTTTGTCTTATATATTCATTATATCTAACATCGTAAAACTATAAAGGCTTTATTGACTTATTAACATTTCTTTTTATTTATTTATTTTACAAAATATAGTTAGTTCATATTTTTAAACGTTAATTATGTTCGAATGACCCGAATAATTCTTAGAAAAAAGTAATTATTATTATTACGTTAATAGATAATGTTAGTAATTTACAGTTACAGAAAATTAATTTATTTATTTGCCAATTGGACAGTTAAAATTTATAAATGTATAAATACGTTTGGCGAATAAATAATTATAATATTTGTGATATAAATTTTGATTTTGTAACTAAGGAATTGTTAATTAACATTAAAAAGAATTTAATATACCATCTTCATAATTTGCTTATATTCAATAAATAATTTTACAAAAGGTATTATTAATTCGTAAGTTTAGATTGTTAATTTAAGATTATTTAAAATCATATATATATATATATATATATCATAGGTAATATAATTGTATTAGTTATTTGGCTAAATTATTCAATTACAGATTTACAGATGATGTTTATTATATCTTTTATGGTATTAATATTACTTTTAAATAATATCTTGTTTATTTTTAGTATCACTTTTACTATTTTATCAATAAACGCACTTATATTACATTAATTTGCCATCTAAATCAAATGTTTGATAGTGTTAAATATGAAAATGTTCACTTCTATATGTGCGATTTCCGGTATTTATAGTTGTATTATAAAAATTAGGAAGGTAAATCAATATTTGGTAAAATAATAATATTTATATTTATAAACAATATTTATATTTATAAAAAATGCAGCCATATCCGTTTCTAGTTCGAATGAATATTGATAATTGTAATAATTTTTTGGATTTATATGCAATTGTCAATCATTATTTACTTAACAGAGAATTAAAACTAAAGGCAATTAATATTAATGAAGAAAGAAATTCTTTCTCATGTAACTATCATTTAGCTTTATAAAATTTATTATACAAATAAAAAAAAATTGAAATAATTTTCCAAAAATTGTATAAATTTCTTCGTCTAATTAGCTATTATTTATTATATTTATTTATTGTAATAAGAACGGCTGTAGAAATATGTAACTACGAGAAAAATAAAGGCAATCGAAATGACACTTTGACTTGTCGTTTAAGCGACTTTTGCAGATTTT
Source organism: Ceratosolen solmsi marchali (assembly GCF_000503995.2). NCBI lineage: Eukaryota > Metazoa > Arthropoda > Insecta > Hymenoptera > Agaonidae > Ceratosolen > Ceratosolen solmsi. Next base: position 2,569,725 of record NW_011948422.1, read on the forward strand.
CTCGAATTAAATATACATATTTAAAAGATTCAATTATCACTGCGGACAATGTAACACATGAAAATGAATTGTTTTTTTTTGTTTGTTGAAAATAGCCATATTACCATTTATATTTAAAGTTAGTGAGTGGCCTGTTCCACAGTTAAAATATAGTCAAATAAATCCAAGTGGATAATACGCGAATGCACGGTGAAAGCTCGCAATTTTTCCACAAGTAATGTGAAACTGCTTTGAAAATTGTTAATCTTGCGAGTCAATGTGGATGTGCTAAAGCTAAATTTAAATAAGTTATAAGTTAGTTAATCGACAGACTTGGCTCACACACATACATTGTCTGGTCGACGAAGTAAAGTGTGGATTTATGCGAGTTCCTGGACAATGATACGAAGCATCAAACTTTTTCATAAAAGCTCGGCGCTTTTTTTAATGTTCTTTTACACCGTTAAATTCGACTATATTACACACACTTTATGCACTACTTCGAATAATCAATAGCTCTTGTTAATGTGGATTAAAATTATTTGTTAAATAAATTATGAATTATTATAGTTATGAATGATGATGCAAGTAAGAACGTATTGGTTTATTAATAATCAAAATTCGATGACAATTATTAACTGTTGTTGAATAATATTTGTATAACAGTCACGTTAAAACACATGTCCTACTTTCCTAATACTTCCTGTAAGCTTTTTATTATTATTATTATTATTTTTTTTTTATTAAAATCTCGTAATTGAATTGTAAATGATCTGTTGCCGTAAAGCTTGCTAAAATAAACAATTAACTTCTTTCGAAGATTCATTTATCATTGACATTATTGCCGTATCGTTAAATTCCGTATTAATTTTAATTGTCCTACATCATACATTTTCCTAAATGCAATGATATAATTTAAAGAAAAAAAAACTTTCTAAGGTACGATGTCTATAAAATTTCGTCTCTAGAAAAATTTATCTTTTATGCTTTTATGGAACACGCTGGAGTAGCGATTATATAAAACATACTATGTAATGTATATATATACATCTTAAATTTTAAATATATGTATGTATTGACGCTGTGTGCGTGCACGAGTATATCGAAATATATTGGCGTTGCACATAATCGTCAACTCCATGTTTTTCTTACAAGTATTGGATATATCAAGATGATAAACATATTCATTTTATTCTTTCAATTCTTTTGTAAAAAAAAAAAAAGAAAAAAAATCGCGAATACGAACGTCTTCTTTTATATTGGCGCAAACACGTTTATATTAAATTCTTATCTTATTCTTTTATTATTTATTTATTTATTTATTTTTTTTTTTTTTACTTTTTCATTATTATTCTTTTGCTTTACATAATTTATACTATTTGTATATAAGTACTCGTTTAAAGTGGATAAACGATCACATAATTGTATATTGTAAGCTATTTATTTTTAAATTTTAAACAAAAAATTCTATTTAAATTTAACATATAACTTTTTTTTTAGATTTATCTAAATTGTCTATCTGTGGCTATAATAGTATGGCACAAGTAAATAAAAAGTTCTTAGTGTCAAAGTAGTAAAGATAATTTATAGCCGTTAAATATACTGGGTGAGAAAGAATAATCATAATAACAATAGCAAGCAGAATTCTGTAAATAATTGAAATAAAAATTAAATTTAAGAAACGGTAAAGACAAGTAATCATGGATTATTAAGGTTTTAAATATTTTGTACAAGTAATCCAGTTATAGTTGTTTCTCTAGTTGTCATTGAGGATTCATACGATAAGTTACAGTTAATATGGTGCATTTAAAACTTATTTTGTATGTCCTTCTTGCTTTTAAGTAATTACTTTATGTATAATAATCGCAGCTTTTGTATTACAATTCTCGATCTGTGCGCACTAAGTACGAGAAAACATCATCTCACTATTTCAAACAACGTCCATTAGAAGGAGAAAAGAATTGCAGTTGGCACAAATTGAGGGCGGAAATTCCTACAACGGAAGTCTATAGAACGACACACCCACTATAAAATATACGATTTCTCATATAGAAACAGAGGAAACGATTTTACATTATTTAATATGCCTTTTTATATTTCACTCTATAAGGAATGACGAAGCTGTAATTAAGTTTTATAAAACATTAATTATTTATTTAATGTTTATAATCATTTGGTTAATTTTTGGAAAGAATTAATAAATATTTTTATTCATTTTAAATAAGCTGTCGGCTTTATTCTTTTGTCTTAATATAATTTTTATCTAACATTACAATAGTCAATAAATTCAAATTGTGAATAGGAACGTGAGTTTGTCGCTAAATGTCGCTAATTAATTCATCTAAATCTTTTATTTTTATGTAATACTTGGGAAAAAAAAAACAATCAAAAAGAATTATTCACGTTTCAATCACATTTACGTTCAATAATCATTCTTAATAAAAAAATATTTAAAAATCGTTTCCTCTTACAATTTCAAGCCATTGTAAATTAAGAATAATAAGTATAAGTAATCACGACGACCAAGTTAATTTTATCTAATTAAGGTACTGTTAATACAAATTAATAAGTTCTTTATTTTAATTACTTTTATATATTTGAAAATCTTCACACCTATTATTCAAAATATATGTCAATTAGTATTATTGTTTTTTTTTTTTTTTTTTTTTTTTTTTTTTTTTTGTTGGTTAATTGAAAAATACGTTTCATTTGGTATGGAAATTTGGTATGAAATTCAATGTGAAAATGAAAAATACAAATTATATTATCAAATCAATATTTAATAATCCAGTTTCGTTAATGTTATTTTTATGCGTAAACACATGCTGATAAAAAAAAGGCATAATAATAATAAAAAAATGTTCAGGGAAACTCAAGCTTAGCACAGAAACTTTCGATTGCATAATTGATTTTCAGCTGATCTCGGAATACATTTTTCTACATATCGAAATATTGACATCATTGAATACTTTGAAATTAACGCTTCTTAAAATAAATAAACTGTACGTCTAGTAAAATTAGCTTTCCATACCAAAGTACTTCCTTTTATAATTTATGCATAGTCTATGTACTTTTTTGCACAAACATCCGTTACATTAGAGAAATGCTTGTATTTTGTTTATTATTCATAATATTACTTAGAACATAACCGTGACTTAATTCAATTAAAATTCATTTAAAATATATTTACATTTATCTACCAACTAAGTTACATTGTCACTAATATTTTTTTCTTAAAACTGTTAACATTAATATATGTTTCTTTCCATTCCTCGTGTGTACAATAACTCTCCTAAGGTATTTTCATAATATAATTTTAAAACTGAAATGCAGTACATAGGGTCTTAATAAGCTCATATCGATGTTATCTTTTCTCGGCCCTTAAACTCGTCATCCTTAATTCGCGACAATTTCACGCAAGCCATCGCTTTGCCATTTATCGTCAGCGCACGCATAATCAATCGTCGATGCCCAGTAGTAATGTGTACCAAGCTCGTGGTACATTCCACTCAGCTCATCAAGAACGAAGGGGCAACTCGCTCCATAAGTGCGAAAAAGGAGGAAGGAAAGAGGTGAACGGGGATGGCCGAATGAAAGCGTGAATCACGTCAACGTAACGTCGCGGCAGACGTGTAATACGCGTACCTCGGGAGCTTTTTTTCGTCCGGCTCACGTGTCTCGCTCGCGTCCTCGTTACGCGAGTCAGGGCGTCGTATCCGGTTCTTGTCGGGCATGGGCGTGACTAATCGTCGGAACGCCAGTTACTGGGGCGGACACTTGACAACCGTCGTCGTCGCGAACTCGCTGAACTTCTTGTCGATAGGAACTCGGTCGTCGTAGAGGGTCGGCGCTTGGAGGATTATGCCCGCCGTGCCGACCAGCACCGCCAGGGTGAAGATCCATAGGAACAGACGGTCCAACACCATCGCCACGTACTTCCAGTCCTCCTTTACCTGCGACACACATTCCAAACGTTCCACACCTTTAAGCCTTTCGATTTTTCTTTTTTCCCATTTTCCCAATGCCAGCCCGTCATTAGGGAGTCACTTATTATATTTTTCAATTAATGATTCTTAACTTATAATAATATTATACTTTCTAGATCATTTTTCATTCCTAAGGCTCTTCTAATTAACGAAATCTTAAACAGCAATGGCTATACAATTATTGCAGATTAACGTTTTAACGTGAATTACATACTCTTGTTTGTTAAGTGATACTTTTATCTAAAGTAAGGGCATATATATGACATTTTTTCCCGGATAATTTTATATTTGAAATTTTACGACGTTTCGTGATTATTATGTTGAATAAGTATTAAAGGAAAAGTTTAAGTTTTGATGATTAATTATGCGACATGTATGATTGGTAATTAGTCTCGTCATCATCAATCCTATTCTATTAATTTTGTTTTATTTTGTCTATTATTCATTAATACTAACAATGATATTATTTCCAGTAGTCATATATTTTTATTTCTCTTATTTGTATTTAGGTAAGTAAATTTGTCGTTTCAAGAATAAATTCTCATTTTAAAAGCTAATTTAAGCATTGTATGATATTTCTTTAGTTGCAATGTCAAAAGTTCTAAAAACAAAACATACTGATATTTGTGTCAAATTTATGTTAAGTAAAGGATAAAAGAAAAAAAAACAAAATAAAACAAAACAAAACAAAACAAAAAACAAAATGTCACCGAATTTAAAGTTGCTATTACCGAATGGTGTAATTTAAAAGTCACAGAATGTTAATTTTTTGTAAATGTACAATAATAATTTTTCCGTAATATTGAAATTTTATGTAAATTTATTTCTACAATAAATTCAGCGCTTAATATGAATTGTATAATTTGAAGATTGTTTTTATAATATAAAATGCCCGAGCTTGTATTCATGCGAATTTGTTTAATTTATACGCAAATGACATTTTAATTTATATTAAATATAAGTATAGAATTTAGGATAGAAAACGATGATGAACGATTAAAATTTTACATAATTTTTTCGTATCATTTTACCGATTATCAGTTTATCAATCCTCACTATGTTGTTATTCAAATTGTTCAAAGAATTTAAAATTTTATCAAAATTTTACATACCCACGTATATTCGTTTATATTACATAGATAATTTTGCTCTTGGGACGATGAGTTTTAGTCGAATAGACTTATATAAATAATGCTTAAATCTCCAAAGTATTCTTGATTTGTGGATGAATCAATCGTTGCACTTTTTAGAATTAGAATGTGATAATGAAAAAGTATGGTTTTACAAATATTACTACCGACATACGTAAAGCACTTAGTAATATTTTTAAAATATCTTTTTATGATATATTAAACGATGGCCTCTTTATAGATCATAAGAAATGTCTTTAATCAGTGTTATTATTATCATTATTGCTGTTACTATTGCTGTTATTATTTTCAAATTAATAATTCCCGCTCGATTACGACGATCATGTTATCGTGGACGAATCGCATGTTAACCGAGTGCAAGCATCTTTAAAAAATTTCATGGCCGAGAAAGTTCGAGTAATTCGAGTATTTCTTTTGGATTAAACTAATTACGCTGTAACTAGCCTTCGTAGGCATATTAGAATAATAATCGGCACTCGCCCGTAATAACGCAATAATAATAACATTGAGGGAGTACACGAGCGAATCAGTAGATTACGTCCACTGTCAAACTGAACATGGACATTCTCGTTTGAAATGGAAATTTGTCGTTTCCGAACGCCAGAGTAACGTACGACTGGCCAACGCCACGTGAAAACTAAAATGTCAATGCAGCCTAGAAAAAGCTATTTCACGGAGTCATTAGCCCGCCGTCGAGTGCCAAAGCCACGGGGATCTCACCTTGGTCGAGTCCTCGAGCATCTTGGTGTGCTCGGCGATGAAGCGCACGCAGATGCACGACCTGTGTATCTCTGGTGGGCACTTGGAGTGCGAGAAGGTAGAGGAGGGCCGGAGTACCGGGCTCTTGGAGTCGTCGAGGACGGCAGCCGCGGCCACATCGCCGACCCCGGCCACCTGCAGGTCGTCGCACTCCGCGTGAAGAGGGAGTCGTGGAAGGCTCGGGCCGTGGATCAGGCAGCTGCCACCGAAACGCGCTCCGTCCGTCAAGCTGAAACCGAGTAATGCAACCATTGTGCTTTTCTGCGCTCTGAAGTGATTATTTATCAATCTCGTGTAATAATGTGTAATTTGTCAGCTATTATTGCTCTCTAATTTGAAAAAGTCGTAATATTACATACCGAGCTTGTCAGTCTTTTTAAATTAATTTATTATAATTTTTTTTGTGCTTTACTTTTTATTTAGTCACGCGTAGAAAGCAAAAAATTGTGAGTAATTACTATCTCTCATGACGTATATAGTGAGCTTTAGCTTGACAGATCGTTACTTTTTTTATAAAGTTTCTATATCACTTTTGTTCTTTTATCCTTCCCCGGACCCAATTTTTTTTTTTTTTTTTTTTTTAAGATATAAAAAGTTGTTATAGCCCCTTAAGGGCCATAAGTTTATTAAGAAAATTACTTTATTACTTTGCGCATTTTTCATCGTGAGCCAACGTCTAGTTAATATCAATTATTTAATTGCCTTTAATTGTCTTTAATTGTCAAGAAAATTGTTTTTTTTTTATTTATTTATTTATTTTTTTATTTTTTTACCGGTTGTTAAGAAAGGTATGGCTTATATAACAACTAGGGTAGAAGACGGAATATGATGCGAGAATTAGAAAATTATCCTACTTATCCCCTATTATAAAAATTATTTATAGCACATTTGAATATTCAAGAAGATGAAAATTAATGTTTGCAGGTTATCTCAATCAAAGCAGTGCTCGTTCATTTATTTAAAATACATTAATTCACGGTCTTGGTTCGTTATTCTATGTTAAAATTCTTTCAAGTTACATTAATAATTTTGAATGCAATCGTATCATCGTTGTCTTAATAAATCTGTGATATTAGTTTGCGCATTATTTGCGAAATATATTATCAACTAATATATAATTGCTACACTCTAGTTAATGTGCACTCAAGAAACTTATAAATATATGGCTTTTATGTACACATGGTCTTATTGTATTTTAATTATGAATTGCTTATGTAGTTTGAGGTAGAAATGTAATTTAAGATTACCGAAAGACTGCCGTTAAAATTTAGTTTTCATGTATTATAAATTTAAGCATTTATTTTGAAGATAAATCTACGAGAAATGTATTATTAATTCAAATATCGTCTGACGCTATTCCTCCTTTCCGGGGAGGGGGGGGACTTCGTGCCTGAAAGTAATAGGCTTCTTTTTGATTCGTACAGGCTCCATCGATGTTCACAATTTCCTTTTTCATTTAATAATACTAAGTTTTTTAATATAAATTAACGAATAATTGATCGTGTATTGAGATCCAATATAATTCTCATCAATATTAATATCTTTATTTCTATACAATTTAATTTCTTTGTTGTTTTTTTTCCTTTATATTTTTTATTATATGAATAAACGTGTTAAAAGTAAGTTAAGGAAAGGATGGTTTGCCAAGTAGGTCAGCGCTATTATTTCAAAAGGTAAGGTATGTATTTGAAAATTTCTATAAAATACTAAAGTAAAAAATTTTTTTTGTAAATAATTTCTTTTTCTTGTCAACTCGTTCTTCTATATGAGAATGAATTTCATCAGATTTTTAGAAAATATTTTTACACTTTTGACAATTCAGACTTTGTAACTTGCAGCTTAAGTAATGACTGCAAGTAAATTATTGTTTCGTTGTAACAGGTTTCAAGGTGATAAGGTTCGTACACTTGTTTTAACCATGATCGCGACTGGAAATTTGAGTACAATTATTGTGAGATAACAGATTTCACCTTATCCATCTCAAGGAGCGCATACCGATTTTTGATTACCTTCGTAAATACGCGTTTAAGAATAATATAGAATAATAAATGCTCGGTATCGTAAGAGCTAATTCGAAATTTGAAAATATTAAGATGTTTCGGTGCTCTTAGCCGCCACGTAAAAGAACAGGTGTTAATAATTTTGTTAAATAGTACTCGTAAAAAAGTCGTGAGCTTTCCATTAAATTTTTCTCTGCGCAGGTGTTAAATTTTTCGTGAATATTTTCGTATTACTTCGTCTAGCCGAAACTCTCCACTCCCGTATACTTATAAAACTAATATCCTCTTGTAAGAGATAACAAAACTTTTTTACATTCAACTATTGAAATATCCAAAAGAGCTTACCTGGAAGGTGAAAGATCGTCCTTGGAAGAAGTATGACCGTGGAATCTCTTGGAGGGAGTGAGATGCTCGTCGCTTATATCATGACAGGACGAATGATAAGGGTAATAGGATCTATCTTTGCTGCCCCTCATGCCCCTCATGAGGGCCCTGGTTGACGTGAATCTGTAATGGCGCGTAAAGAAAATCGATCTTGTATCGAGGAATTTTTTTTAAACATCTTTATTCCTACGATCTTCAAATATGAAAGGTCTAACGATTAAATGAAACTTAACGGGTCGATACATGATGGATACAGCATCGGATAAATGGAAAATTAATTTAATATATTTTCTTGTGTTATGTCTTGTTTTCACAAAGATGAGATATTTATACGTCAAATCAAACTTTTCTCTGTCTCTCTCTCTCTCTCTCTCTATTTAATTATAATTCATTAATTTATAAGACATATTCAGAGTTTAAATGTATATTTACTTAGATGTATATATACTTAGATGTATATTTACTATCATCGGTTTTATTTATCCCCGTGACTCGTCCCTTCGCCCCGAACAATTCCCGAGTTCACGAGGTAGAATAGGATAACGGCACTCGTCGGCATTCTTGCGGCCAATGCGAACTTTCCGCTGTCCCTGACCATATGGGCTTTCCTTTCCTTCGACGATATACGACACGAGGATTGGAGGCACTCCAACGGCGCTCCCGGGGCCAAGTAAACGCGAGCAACTCCAGCGATACCCGCACCAAGTTCACCCGGAGATCTATGAAGCTTTTGAATTTCCGACCTCGCTCTTTTTCATCCAATCTTCCTAACCTTCGCTTACCCACTGTACTTCTAGTTAGTGTCGAACTCTTGACAATGAAGGATGACCGACCACCGCGTACAGCGCCTTCGTACAATACCCGGAGAATAATCGGGAACACTTGTACCGTTTATTATAGCGAGAGGACGTATGTACTTGGCACCCAATGGAGTTGGTCGTTTGGCAAACATTATAGTTCCATTCAATTACGAAATATCATGGCGGACTATTGGATCGAATGGTAAACGAAATTATTGAACACGATGATTTTTATATTTATTAATGTTTATTTGGGAAAAAATACTTTTCGCAACTAACGTACTCGCCTGCGTATATTATTACACTATTTGGGAAAGCACCTAATGGCTGGATGATCGATACCAATGGCATTTTCAATTATATGCTCACGAGGAAAGAGGACATGTATTTGAAAAGTGCTTGTAGACCTCTTACCTAACTAAATGTCAATCCCGAGAGATGCGATTTTGTTCTTTCAATCATTGTTCAAATAGCAAATTATCTCATTAAATAAAGTATGTTTTTTTTTTTTTTTTACTATCCATATCATTTCAATATCTTGCCTGAATTATTAAACGAATCGATCCAGGATAAGAGAATTTTATGATACAGATGATTCTGTAGATAGAACAATAATAAATTTTCTTACGGCGAATTAATATAATTTTCATACTATCTTCTACACGTTAGGAGACATTAAATTTACAATTTACAATTTTCTGAATGCAGGCTGAGTTGAGGCTGAGTTGGTTCTCAAGAATTACGAAACTAGCGTCGATTATTATTGCTAATTTCAACATTCAAAGAACTATTGTTATAATTTTAATAAGATTATTAAGCAAATTAAATGAATTCAATTAATATTTGATAATATTTGAAAAACAAAATATTATCATTTAAATTGTGAATTACACGAATTTCCAAGGATTTTCATTACAAAATCTTCTTAATTCCATGAGAAGTCCATTAATGAAAGTTACAATTAATTAAAGTGATTTAAACATAAAATAATATGAAATAAATCTTTATCGGTAGGATTATTACATTTCAGATAATACCGAAACAATCGAAATTGTGAAATATTTAAAAAAAATACTTTTTACTTTTATGCTTGACGGAGAAAGCCAATTAATTGCCAATATGATAGTACAATTTGTTTCATTAAAAGTAAAAATGCGGTTTGAGATTTTTTTTTGAATTTTTGAAAAAACTTTATTGCGTATAACGAAGAAACTTTGTGAAAACATCCATTTTATCAGCTATATCAGGACAAAAATTTACCGCAACCGAGATTAATAGTATTATCCATAACTTTCCAAACTGATTTACCATGATGAGGAGGCATGCTGCTACATGAAAAATCTGCATGTAAAAATTCGCCTTAAAGAATATGCAATACGAAGTTTGAAAATAGGCGACGAGAGAGGAAAAGTTTATAAATCCTTGAAAAGGATAAATAATCATTTTATTTCGTACTGCTTAGTCACGAAAGCCACGTAATTCAACATCAATATGTATTTCATTATGCAAGGAACATATTTTGACTCGAGTTTTTATATTGTGTGGGAAATAAAATCCATCTATTCGGTAAATCGTCCATTATCGCTACCATTCATACCATTCATCCCTACCTTAAGCAATGTTACCTTAAAATGTTCATCGTTAATTAAATGGCCAATGGAAAACGATATTTTATAGAGTAATCGGATATTATATATAGGTATGGGCGTATATGTGGCGACATTAATATTTTAATGTAACCTAATCGTCGCATCGGTGCTCATCACCGTAACGAGAATTTCACCTTTGTGATCGAAGGCTCGCGACTATTGTTATTAGAAGCTCGACGGGGGTGCCGTCAGTTAAGAACTTTCCGTTGCGTTGCCAAAACGGAGCGAAGTTGAGTGCCGAGGTCGCGAAATACGATAGGGATACTCGAGAAGGGCGTTACGCGGACGCTCTACCGCTTAAGCACCAGGAGTTTTAACGATTTAACGAGCCTGGCTATGACTCTGCACTTGGTTGGACACTTACCTCGTCGGCTCGAACTTGTACTGAGGCCTCCGCATGACAAGGAGCCTCGGCAGGATGTGTATGAAGACTCTCTTGACCCAGGGCGCCATCTTGTGGGTTTGGGGCGAGCGGAAGTGGACGTTAAGGACAACCACGGTGACGCATATACTGAAAGCATAGAAACCATAATGGACGCTGTTAGGTCTTGCCGACGCACATTTTCCAGTCTACGATCGAAAATAAATTTTAATTCGCCGACTGAGATTGATCGTTCACCTTGTATTTTAGATGAGATTTATGGGGCTTTACCCTCGAGTCAACCTCACCAAGCTAAACGGTTATTTTGCTTATAATAGTTTTCTTATAGCTTCTTTACAATTAACCCTAAATAAGTATTTGGATTTTCGTAATTTGGATTTTCTTCGGCCTATAATGCTCGAGGGCGTGGATTACGAAAGCCGATGAGTACCGCAAAATGACTTTGGCCAATTTAATATTATTCAATAATTAGTTTATGTGAAGTAAGTATCGTTTGCGAGTGTGACGAGGAATTTCTTATTCTTCTTTTTTTAATTCTTTCTTTTTTTTTTAACGAACGATGAATTAATTATGTGTCCGATGTTAGAAAGTATTTATCTATTATTCATTTAGTTTGTCGGATGGCTAATGATTGAATGTCCTTGAATGAATTTGTCCAGTACGTGTACCGACTGAAAATCACATTTATTCATTGAGATTATAAATAACGTACGAATATTTTATTTTAATCGACCTGATTGACCGAAAAGTAGCATATTATGGCTTTTGTCGTTATATTTAATTTTCACATGCGTAAACTCGTTTTATATAGTAAATAATTTTTCCATCATTGCCACTCTACGGAATAAAAATATTTATTTAAGAGTATTTTATAATGATTGAGTGTATTTTAAAATTAGCAAAATCCAGCGAATTTTCAGCCGAATGTTAATTATTGAATTTAATCATTCATTTGGAAATATTTTTTTGTAAGCATCCTTTTACTTTCTTATCTTTTTATTTAAGAGATAAAATGTCTTACAATTACGTTTAAAAAAAATTTATAATCCTTGTTGCAATATATTTAGTTTATAATCAGCTTAAAATAATTACTGATTTTCTTTTAAATATAATTTTGAAAAATAAGTTTTGCAATTTTTAAATGTTAAATGAAAATCACATTTTGCTTAAAATGCATTTAAATATTAAGAATAGTATTTTTTTTCTTTTCTTTTCTTTCTTTTTTTTTTTTTTTTTGTTTTATCTTAATCTTACGTTTAATGTAAGATGGAGCAGATCTGGTGCAGTTTCCTTTAAGAGAAAAATTTTTTCTTTTTATCCGTAGAGCTTCAGTTTAATTCAAAATTTTTTTTTGTATTTTTTTTTTGTTTTTTTTTTGTTTTTTTTTGTTTTTTAAGGAAACTGCCATAAGTTTCTCATTTTCTTTATAATTTATTTTCGATAAAACTTTATTTTTTATTATAATTAAAATTCACAGATATGTTCAAAATAAAATATATCCAATGTAACGAGTAAGACCTCTTGCAAAAATAATAATTTAATAAGATTATTTATTTGCTTTAGGAAACGAGGATGATTATTAATTTTTTCATTGTTGTTGAAAAAATTTGATCCTAAATTGTAACTTATGGTACATTTAAGGATAAAATAGAAACGAGAAAGCTTTTTTATTTGAATTCTATTTTTACGCTTAAATAGTTTGATAATTGTTTATTTACTTAGGCTTAAGTAAGCGTTTTAAAGAATATTTGAAACAAGAATCTTAAGTTTATTTTTCACTGAAAACTGCTAGGAAATCAACCACGCACCATGAAATTTATGTGCAATTTCTAGATATCTGCTTTACCTAAATATAACTAATATTCATACATTATGGCAGTAGAGTAAAATGGACTATCGAGTTAAGTTTGCATATTATCCTTATACATCCGCTTTAGTATATGAGATTACGTTCGAACTGTAATTGTGTTAATATATTTGCTGCCGAGAAAATGTTAAATTTCGTTTAAAGTTTGCCACAATATTAAGTTTACGTACAAGGGAATCCTCAATCAGAAATCCATTAATTCATTATAGATGATAGATCGCACAATGCTAAAATTACGTAAAATTTGTAAAAAAAAAACAAAAAAAAAAAAAAAACAAAAAAAAACAAAAATTAATATGATTTTAAGCTATTTATTTGACATTATTAATGTATTAATTATTATTATTAATTATTAATGTTGCCGTTTTCAATAATATTCGTAGGCATTAATTGAATCAGAAGTTTTTTGTTAACAGGCTGGAAAGGGTGTGAGATAATAGATAAATAATTTTGCTGAAAGTATGATATTTTTTTATTGTTTTCAAACTATGTCGTTTTCAAATAAATAAAATCCAGCTTAATTACAATTGCAATTATATAATTATTATATAATTATTATTAATCGATACATTTATGTTTATCTTCAATTTTTTGCTTTAAGCATTTAATTTATTTATTCACACTATTTCTTACCGTTTCATTTTCCAATCGGAGCTTTACTTTATTTATAAACTTTGTCTCAGTATTTAACAATTTATAATATATATATATACATATATATATATATATATATATGTATATTACACACCTTTTACTTCCGTATCTTACATATATATATAATAATAATATAATAATAATCTACATTTATAATATTTTGAAATAAAGGAATATATGTTGAACGATTATAGCCTCATAATATTCAAATGTAATAAAATTGTTGATATATTAATTAGATTTTACGACGAGAAATAAGATTTTAATATTATATTTATAGACTGGTATTTGTATTTATACAAAATTATTGTAGTTTAAAAGACATATCAATTAAAATGAGCTTTTAATGTGATGTGAGCGACTTTCTTATTGGGAGTCGCAAACAAAGTATTGCATATTTAAATTACTTTTATATACTTGAAATGTGCATATCAATAGTAAATCTCGATTTATCTAAGACTTTCGAGAGAATATTTAGCGCAGTTAATAATCATTTAATCGTCTAATTACGTATATAGAGCATAATTTAAATCGCCATGAGAATATAATATGACTATAGTAAAAAAAAAAAAAATTTTACTGACTATTTATATAGAAACGTTAGAACTAATAATGCCTCCTAAAGGATTACGATAGTAATAAAAAAAATAATAATGATGATGTGCATGCAACATACCTTAAACATCCGTGTACAACATATATTGAGGTTAAAAATGAAAAAGATTGTCAAGTGTTTGAAGAACCTGTTGAGTAATATAACGATCCACTTTTCTATGAAATAAGTACAAATACCTCGATGTAATGAAAAAGGTCACATTTTCTTTTACGATTATTTACCGTTTGTTCTCGAAATGCCAAATAAAGACAGTAAAAAAGGAATCGAGCAAGCTCTACACGCACCGATCAATTAACTTTCTTTTCACAATACCATTAATTATCACTTTATGGCTTTTTTTCCTATTATTTTTAATAAGCGACGAACTGTTGTTTCTCATGTAAGAAGCTCGGATGCGAAGAAGATAGAAACGTCCCACATGAAATATTGTTCGAAATATCTCTGTGGATTTTGCGAAATTATTTTTGCACCCAATTTCATTTAATCGTCCCCTCGCCCTTACTAACGCTACAAGCCCGCGAATATATAATTAATAGGCATTTATGAGGAGCGCAGCTAAAGGAGATTTTCCGTCATTTAATTGATTCTTCCAATGAGATTTTATCAAGCTACTTAAAGTATGAAAGTCAATTAAGTTTTTCAAGCAAGACAATTCATTTTCTCCGGAGCTCGTGTGCGAGTGCTTTCGCTGACTTTCGAAAGCTCCCGATAATTAAACCAAACAGAGCAATTAACCGCGCAACGGAGAAAGATTTTCAACTCGCGGAACCAATTTTCCGGATCGATTCCCATCTGCTGTTGCGCAGCTTAGGAGAGCCCGTGCCACCGTTTCTGAACTATAACCGTTCGCCCCCCGACCAATCGCGGCCATAATTATCCAATAAATATCTCGCGGCACCTCGACTCCTCCGCTCGGACTCTGTCGACAGCTTTTCAAAATGCAAACGAGCCCCGGCACTGCGGCTGGCGAAAATTCATGCATAAGAATGAATCGGTCACCGGGACTAATGCGCCGACCGCTCCCACGAACACGCGAGGTGCCGCCGCCGCCGTTGCTTTTTTCTTCAACCAGTCCCTCTCG
>NW_011948422.1:2585071-2602125 GCF_000503995.2 Ceratosolen solmsi marchali
AGGGTGGGGGGCCGGGAGCCGGCAGTCGCAACTCGATAAGAGTTAGCTGTCGTCTCGAGGATCGATAAGGGGTGCGAGCAAAGGAGCAATTTGATCGATGCCGCGAGCTGCAGGGGCCTCCGCCACCTTCGTCTCGCGGAATTCCAATTGCCCGCTCTGGAAGGTCTCCAAGGGGTGGCGCGATCGAATGGGAGGGAGGCGACAATCCGGACGGGTTCACTTTGTCGAGTCTGTGCGAATGGATACTCTATTTTGCGCCGCGTGTCCCAACTCATGGAGTTCCATCACCGCGAGTATAAAGAGGAGCGAGCTTTACTCGGTCTCGTTTTTTTTTTTTTTACGGACGAGCCGCAGTGAGATAGAGCAAGCGATAGAGTGAAAAGAGGAAGATAGACACACACACGCACACGCACACGCGCGCGCGCACGCACACACACACACACACACACACACATACACACACACACACATATATATATATATATATATATATATATATATGTATATATATATATAGAGAGAGAGAGAGAGAGAGAGAGAGCGAGAGAGCGAGAGAGGGTCGAATGGATACCATTAATTATATTGAGACGAATGAGTTTTTCTTTCTCCCTATTCTTGATTCCTAATTTTTCTTTCGAGCTCGCATTGTTTGTCTATCGCTTAGCTTTACGCTTCATTATTTCAAAGTACTTTTTATCGAATACGAGAAGACAATAGCGCTTTATGGAGGCTTTACGTAATGAAAAAAAAAAAAATAAATAATAAAAACGATGGTTTTTTATTAATTTATATTTTATTTTATTTTTTAAATCAGTGTATGTGCGTGCAGTCAAGTGTGGTCGGTTATGATTTGATAGGATTTTGATAGTGTGAGGGAACGATCGTAACGACTCTCAATTTTGCTCGAGTCGCTCGCATTAGATGAACCTTTAATAATTCTTAGTTCAATTTATGCTAATTAAAATCTATAGCAGTTGTAATCTAAAATTCAAATGAATATTGACTTTAGCAAAATCAAAGGTTAAAAACACGCGCGTGCACACCCAGATATACGTTCACTTAGATAAATGCAAATCCATAAGTATCAACCGGCACCCCTTACATTTATATGAAAATTCATATTGATATTGTTTTTGTATTTACAGGCCTTGTGAATGCACACGAATACACGAGAACGTAAACGCATAGTATGAAGAAATTTTCATTTAAAATTGAAAAAAAACAACATTTTTTCTATTAAAATTAATGTCGTTAATTTTTGGCAATTAAGTTTAATTGAAATTCAATTGGTAAAATTAACGATTATTATTATATGTTATATTATATGTAGTAAAAATCTGTACTGTTATTGGTATTTGGAAGAAGAATTTATGCAGATGTCAATACATATAGTAGATGCAATCGATGTCCATGAATGTGTATGCAAGATAAAAGCAAAAAAGATTATTATACAAAAAAGAAAAAATAATAGATCAGGTATAATGTTGTTATTACAATTTTCATTTAATGATAATTTATTGTTAGTATTCGTTAACTTTAATACATTATTCTTAATTATTCGATAGTTTTCTTATATTTTAACTTGAATTTTAACTTGGCATTAATTAATCGAATGCAGGACATGATATTATCGGTAAAATAACTTTTTCAAATGTTCTTCTCTACGGATTCTTCTACGGATCTACATTGGCATAAGAAGATCATACACTGTTGCACAATTTATTGTTAAAATTGTTAGAATATATTTTTTTCTCTTGAAATTATACAAACGTTCGATTTGAAAAGTATTTGTGTCTTGATATATTGAGGCGCTCATCAATGCCTTCTTCATTGCAGCTCAACTAAAACTATATTCGTGTATGGGTAACGAGAAAGTATGATACCTATGCCTTCTACCCTCATTGTCACCTCTACATACTATGGTCACGTAGTGACTCGCGACACATTTTCAAAATATTCGTTAAGCATACAAAGACATAAAGTTGAGAGATCGAGATAGATAGATAGATAGATAGAGAGAGATAGAGAGAGAGAGAGAAAGAGAGAGAGAGAGAGAGAGAGAGTGTGTGTGTGTGTGTGTGTGTGTGTGAGAGAGAGAGAGAGAGAGAGAGAGAGAGAGCGATAGACGTAAAGAAAGAACTCTTCACAAATCTCTATGTCTCTCTTCTTCCCAATCCTCTTTCTTCTTTCTTCATTTTGGCTCTCACTTTTCGCCACGTAAAAGGCCGCTCGTACACACACGAGAGATTGTGTAGAGGCTTGACAATGTCGCTGTCGCTGCCGCTACTGTTTCCCCTGTAATGGCAACCGTGTCTGTGTGCGTGTGGATGAGGGATGAAATGGCGTAGGGCGGGGTGGAGTGGCGGCAGGTCGGGGAGGAATGGTGTGAGAAAGAGATATAGGCGGGAGAGCGAAGAAGTCAGGTACGCGAGGATAAGAGTATGAAAGAGAAGGAGTGCGGGAAAGTGGAAAGCTGCAGTAGTAGGCATTTTCGAGGCTCGAACGCTCTTGCTGCATTTTTCGCATATACTCGTGTGGGTCTTTGTTTCGAGCGTGAGATCAGGAAGCGCAGGAAGATCATTTTCGCTGATGGGGCTAAAAGTGAAAAACAATGAGATGAAATACCCTCGCGCACTGCGATATATAAGCGTGTCCTGTGCCTAGGCCCTAATGGACGTAAGGCCATTGTCCGTTTAATTAAAATTCAAAATTTAATTAAATTAATGTTAGTAATTTTTATTATTCAGTCTGCCAACTGAATATTTGTAATGGGAATGTGAATAAAAGCGGCGAACACTTTAGAACTAAAGTTTAAAAGTCCTTGGTCACGCGAAATTATTCTTAATTTACTCCTGTATGTTGTCGTATTCACATGATGTAAATGGAAAAAATAATAAATTATTTAATTGAGGTTATTTATATATTTTTTTGTTTTGTTTTTGTTTTTTTTTTTATTTTTTTTTTTTGTTTTTTTTTTTATGTTTTAATCGTTTTCACTAGTTTTATATTTATTGAAACCTTGAAATATGTTTTATTTTACGTTGCATAATTATCCTGATTTAGTACTTACTTGCAATGAAATAATGTGGACATTTAAGAATCATCAATTTTACTCCTACTTATAATAATTTATTCGTATTAAAGTTTTCTATACGAGCAGCCACCTTATTAATGATTAAATGACATTGTATTCTTGAATGAATGCTTAAAAGTCATGAATCTTGATTGGAATATCGTCGTTGCCACTTTCGTGTACCCTAATAGTACGTGGGAATAAAAAGTCTAAGGCATCAAGTTCAGATTGTTGCTTCGGTACAATTTTTACAGTCTTGGATCGTTGAAGAATACAGATGTTTTTGTATGGGAGCATGCTTTTCCAAATGTCCTGTCTTCTTTTCGACGGCTGTAAAGGCAAAGCGAGGGACCGAAAGAGAAAACACCATGAGAAAGATTTTTTTTGTCACAATAAAAACCTATCGATTCACAATAATGAACGATCGTAGTGGCGATTTTCATGAAAATTAAAGTTTATTGTAACAACCGAAACTTCAATTTTTAATATTAAGAAACTATCATCAGGAGTGGGACAGTTTATTTCAAGTGGCTTTTTATTCTTCTTAGAAACGTTGGAGATTCGGATGTAGAGCATCGAGAGGAGAAAGTATTCAAAGGGCAGCCGATCATATAGTCTATAATCGAATGGATTTTAGTTGTAAAATATATATTCCTATGTATTACGAATGTAAATGAAAATAATTTGTAACGCTGAATATTGTAAGAGAACGGCTAATTATAAGGCGAGATACTAAAAATTTTGTATTTAATTGTAATTACTAATAGACAAACATCAATATTCCTTTTATCTTTTGTATGAAAAATATTATTTTATTTTATTTTTTCATAAAGTAACATTTGGAATTTTTTTTTTTTTTTTATGTATTTTATGTATTTTATACGAAATTATAAGTAGAATAAATTTAATAGAAACCAGTTATCTCGAGAAAGTAAGAATCGAATATGATTGAATAAACATTAACATTTTAATTTACAGTTTCTCTGAAAATAAACATCGTTTTACATTTTTTTTTTATTTATCTATAAATTTAAACAAGTGATATTTCGTTAAGAATAATTTAGTCGATAAAGAATATTTTAATGAAAATTAGTAAAAACAAGTTTTTTCAAAATGATTCCAGTATAAAAATATTTATTGTTTGTACAAATTAAAGTTCGGATCGAGGAAGAAGTACATTTATTTTTTATAATGTCATAATTGAATTACAAATAATTCGAAATTAATTTCCAAAATATTTTACGATTATGTATTCATTCAAAAGGTGATTAGTTGTTATTCTACTAATATATATATATATATATATATATATCCATAGATAACGAATCCACGGAATAGCATACAATATTATTAATTAATATTATATAATTATTCAAAGATAGTAATAAATAAATTTTAATAAAATGCTTGCCACGAGTAGAAAATAAAAATATTATATCGATCGTAGTAAACGAGAATTCGCACTTTTAGAGTCTTATTCACTATGTCCTTCCCCTTTCCATCTCGTCTATTCTGTAAATCATAAATTTCTCTTACTTAAAGACTTTTTTCTTTCTCTTTTTCTCTCCTTCGAGTTCTGCAAAGAGCTCGCTTTTCTTCCGTGAAGCTGAATGGAACGGAAGTCGCATCTTAAAGTCAAGGCGCTCATAGAGATGGTTTTCGACTTTTCCGTGTTCTTCTTAAAATTTTTCTTACTTTTTTCTGCGCCAAATGATGTAGACCACGTAGTTTTACATTTCAACTATTTTTTTGTATAATTAAATCTTTACGTTAAGGCTATTATTTTCAAAATTAACTTCGAAATTAAATGTGTTATAGATCCAGATAATAGACAATAATTTAATTAGAATTTCATTTTATTACTATCAGTACATTTATTTTGAATTACTTTCAAATGACTTTGGAAGATATAAATATTGGTTTTAGTAGTATAAGGTGTACAAATCATTTTCTTAAATTCAGGCATAAATGACGAATTTTATATAATGCAATAATGATTTATTATAAAATATGTAATCCATAATAGTCATTTCTATATGCGTTAGAGATAAAATGTTTGCAAATATAATGCTCAAATAATAAATAAACTCATTTAATAATTGAAAATTGAAGGTATTTTTAGTTGTAAGTAAATGCTTGTAAATTAAAAAAAAAAAAAAAAAAAAAAAAATCAAGTTCATACATTTGTGAGATGTGAGACTGTATTTGAGAAGGAAACAGATTAATGTTAATTTTCTTTTAAATTATATAAACTTTCCAAATTATATTCTAATATGATAGTGAGCATTCGTTTACTTGTAATAGAAAAATATATTTAGAATATACAGAGGAATACGTTTTTACATGTGTGAAAGGAGTGAAAAATGTGAGAGACAAGAGAGTGAGCGAGAGAGAGAGAGAGAGAGAGAGAGAGAGAGTGAACTGAACGCAAAGAAAAGTAAAAGTTAATTAAAAGTATAAAGTAGATTTGGTTAGAGCTTAGTGGTGGTAAGATATTGACATTTTAATACTTTAAAGACAGTCTAGAGACTTGAAAACTTGAAGACAATATTGAAGTAATGAAGGATATGAATTTATAATATTTATTTTAAGTTTTTATAGTTTTCCATTTTTGTTATGTAAAAGCTATTCTATCTCATTATCTGACAGTTGATTACTTCATTTATGTTATAAAAATTCATATAATTAATCTTCTGTATGTTTGATAATTTCTCATAGATCTATTTTTCAAGACTATTCTACAAAATTTTTCATGTATTACTCATTATCTATAAATTTTATATATTATCGTGTTAAATAAAAACTTCATTTCAAAAACTATATAAACATATTTCATTTTATAACTAACAACCTCTTGTAAATACTCTATTAATTCACGGCCATTTGTTATTACGTATATACTCATCATTAAAAAAAAAAAAAAAAAAATACGCACTATTTAATTCAATTTGAAATAACTTTATGTTTACCCTACAAACATTTGAATTACCACCTATGAATATTCAGTTGGTTGATTTTAACTATTAGCTTACTGGTAAATTTACCGGGTACATCAGCACAGAAACCATTAATCTTACCCCATCTACTTGAATAGCAACTAATAACTTTTTTTATGTTAAATTTCAATATCTTTCCTAAAGTAAATTCGTTAAAGAGTAAATATTATTTTATTTTACATTTAATAGATTATGAATTAATATACTGTTATGATTGCTTTTGTAAGAGTGCAACCAAAAGTTAACATGAAGGTTCTTTTTTTTTTCTTTCTTTCTTTTTTTTTTTTGTTTATAATCGTAATGCTTAGATTACAATGCATAGATACATTAGAAAAATATGTAGAATGATTTTTCTAATAACTGATAGAACAAAATTTCATTCTGACATCCTCTCTCACTCTCTCCCACATATTTCCCAATATATTTATACCTTCCCGAGTCAATTATTTGCAGACCTCAAAATCTCTCGAGTTTTATCTAACAGTCGATTTGATAATAAATATCTTTCAATATTTTTGAAATAGTGTAAAATTGGATTTTCTACGTAAAAGCTCAAGTAATAGTGAACAAAAAATCTATTCGTTTTATTGGAAGTTGTTTTTTGTAAAGAATATTGATCTCGATCTATAGAACTCGATGACATCGCTACTTATTTTATTTAATTGAATGCTTAAATTGTAACATACGTTAAATTTAGTTTTTTTTTTTTAAATATATATATAAAAATACAATTATTACAATTACATAAAAATTTTGCTGTTAATCAAGTAAATACCGTTGTTTTCTT
Organism: Ceratosolen solmsi marchali; assembly: GCF_000503995.2. NCBI lineage: Eukaryota > Metazoa > Arthropoda > Insecta > Hymenoptera > Agaonidae > Ceratosolen > Ceratosolen solmsi. The sequence goes on from NW_011948422.1 coordinate 2,591,928, forward strand.
GATTGAAATCTTGATTGAAATGATTCAATCCAACACGCACTTTCCTATTAAATCTTAATTAATAATTAACATATAATGAAAATATATATGAATAAATCACTTTTATTATAGATTATTACAGATATATTAACAAGTAAATTTATATAAAAATTAAATTTAAACTCAATATCTCTAGATGGAAAAATATTAAAATCAATTTTATTCCTCATTAATATCAACGTCTCAGTTATATTTACTAGCTCTTGTTCTATTTAATCTTACTTAAATTATCTTTTTAACACAATTTTGATAATTTCAAATTATAAAAAAGAAAAATTTCATTATTGTAATCACTTTAATGTAAATAACTTAATTAAAAGACATCATATCCTTTTGTTTCGCGTAATTATTTCAGTATTATATTTTAAATCTTTATTTCGGATTAAAAATTGTATATGTCTTTAATTAAATAGTTTAATACTTATTATATAAATAAAATTCCATAAAATTATTAGTATATTATACCAATCTTTCATTATTTCAAAAAAGTGTACTTTTATTTGTAATCTATTAGAAAAATAGTAAATCGAATGATATATTTGTAGGATTTTAAAATATATTAATGTAGAAAATCTTTAGGAGGACAGATGACTGTGATTTCGTAACTAACTCTTTACGCTCATGAAATGGGATAAGAAATAATATGACTTTAGATATTAACGACGCCGAGCAAAGAACAATAGGTCAAAAGAAAGTTAGTTAATGAACTGAAATAGAAAGTAATGAGAATATTCGGTACAAATCTTAATGATATATTAGTTTTTTTTATAGCTTTAAATTTATGAATTTGGATATTTAGATGTAAAAAATTTTGATACAAAAGCTAATTTAAAAAAGATTAAATGTATAATACATTTTTCATCCTATATGTTTATCGAGTGCCATTTAGAATTTTGCTTATAAATAAAGCATAATTTATAATTTATCTTATTTATATATTTTAATTCTGAATTTACATAAAAATCTCAGTTATTTTTATTATTTTATGAATAAACTCCTGATCAAAAAAATATGGTACAGATCTTTTTATTTTATTCATTTATTCTGATATACACAATCGCACACACATGTACACAGATATATGTATAATAAATATTTTTAATTTTGGATGATACTATCATTCAGATCTGAATTCCGATAAATAACAGATTGCTTTCCGTAATAATATAATTTTATCTAAATATTTTTATTTTAATTAATTCAATTTATAAAACAAAATTCAAATAGAATATTTGATGTAATTCTATTATATATATTTATATATTCTTGAACCGATAATTTTCAATGAAATAAAATATCACTTATCAATTTATCATTCTTTAATGATAAAGTTTATTATTCAATCTTTTTTTCACTCAATGAAATATATTTTGTCATATAATATATATTTTTCACTTATATATTTTCTAATAATATACCTATAGTTTGTTTTATTTTTTCTTTACATGGATTTATTCGTTCGAATCTTTTACAAATTCATGTGAGGCACTTACATATATATTGTTCGATTAAATATGTTTGATTTTCCAATAATAAATGTGATTCATTATTTTTTAAAAATAATTTAAGTAATATCGTTGTAAATAAATTGATTTATTAATAAATAATAAATAAATAAATAAATAAATAAATAAATTTAAGTAATATCGTTGTAAATAAAGTTTACTCATCTAGAATTCAAAATATTTCTATACTAGATTTCTGAAAATGTAATCAGCACTCTTAAATGTAAGTAGGTCCGACAAAATCAAGTTGTTACTACTGACAGATAAATAGACACTTAAGGTATTAAAATTGTCCGAACAAAATTGATTAATTATTATTGAAATTTATTTGATTCTTTTAATTCTTAGTATAATTTGATAGTGTCGATAAAATTGTTAAATTTTCTATTTTTCATTCAATGTTTCTTAATTTTGTATTATTTCAAGTTGAAATTAGAAGCTTTCTAATAAAATATGTCTTAATTCATCATAATATCAACTATTCATTTTTGTCAATAGTTTTCTAATAATTTATTAGTACAAATTTCATTATAATTTAATTATACTTCTTTATTTATATTTTACAATAAATTTATATACATTTTAAAAGATATTTACGATCAAATAAATGGTAAGCTTAGGAATATATATATATATATATATATATGTGTGTGTGTGTGTGTGTGTGTGTGTGTGTGTGTGTGTGTGTATACCGAAAGATCGAAAGCTTGTTAAGATCGTAAATAGATATTTGCGTTTACTTATTTAAATTATAAGATAATTTTCGTAGTCAACATAACTTTGTAATTTGCTATCACAAACTTTTGAAACGTAAATGAAAGCTAATTTCAGCATTAAACATAAACCATGAGAATATGATTAAATACATTATTAGCCTTCTACATTAGTCTAAAAAGAAAGCTTACGAATTTTGTATTTAATGGTGAGGAAGATCGTACATACGTAGAACTTGAATCGAGCATTAAAGTAAAATCTAAAAATTCCTATTGATAAATCTTACGCCGTACGCCATTGTACTTCCTTCTCCCTACTTCCTCTCGACAAACTACACATTCTCTCATTTTTCAGGATTTTAAGCCGGAATTCCTCAGCATGGAGCTGCGTCATCGTATTGTCGGTTCTCGGGAATTCACAGCCGCAAAGTTTCGATAAAACGATTAGGTTGATAGCATTCGCGAGCTTATTTCTTTTTCCCTGCCACGTCTACATGCAAAATCGGCTGGAAGTTCTATATTCGAAAATCAACGGTAACGACATGGATTATATGGGCGCGGCGGCAACGTATGGGTAATAAAAGATGTATATTGGACCATTCGCGAGACGTTTTTGTGATACGTGTCGAGGATCGTGGAAGATCATCATTGACAATGCACGGGCTTTTATTACTTATTTTTACGAAGGATGAACGAGTTTGTATGAAGAATGTGTGAACTATATGGGTTTCATTGCTTTAGCACATAGTTTTCATATACTTTTTATTTCGAATGTAACGTTATTTTTATGTAGTGCGGACGCATTCGTTTTTTGCGCGTAGAAATTCATTTCTTGTAGATTCAACCGAATGTTCGATGTTTTCAATCGGTGCTTAGTACAGGATATGCGCATTTATGTATGGCGTAGATAAACCAACAATAAGGATCTTAGCAGCCAGACTTAAAGATACGATATGAACGTGCTTTTTTTTCTATTTTTTATTTTTTTAATTCTATCGCCTTTCTCGTGAGTTCAGTGACTTGAGATTGTAGTAAAAATCACGAACATTACTCTCTGGTTATCCTCTTTCACATATTGCTTACTACTTACGAGTGGTTAAGTCAAGTTATTATCTTTATCATTTGTGTCAGATTGATTTTTTCCCTATAGTATTTGCTATTTACTGTTTGTTCTTCCAAATATAAATCGAGATTCATGAAATAATGTTTCTCAAAGTACTATGTTAATTATTTCATTCCCCCCACCCCTCCCCCCAACCCAACCAACTTTGTTTTATCACTTTGAGTCTTTATTCCGTAAATATCGTAAGTAAAAGGTTAATAGAACTTAGGTGTGCGAATATATGATATCAAGATGATAAAGCGCATGACTATAAAATGATATTAAGCTTACCTGACTGGATTAATATTTATTCGTATATGTAGTATATCTCCATAAAATTATAAATATAAGAACAACAATTTGAAAATGACATATATATGTTTTATGTTAAAAATAGATTTTTCTACTTATAGTATATTCAATGTATTACGTGGTAATTATATTGAAAAGAGAATATTCAGTATGAAATAATTAATCAAGAAATAATCAAGAAATAAAAGCTATGTCATGTGTATAATTTCGTTTATTAGATATCGATTATAAATCAGAAGGAAAAAAAGTATATTTAGGTAATAAATAATGGTAAGAATAATAAATTGAGCTTTAAAATAAAAGCATTTGATAGATATCAGTCTGATAGATATTAACCAATCCAGATGGAAAATTATTGAGAAAAACAGATAAGAATGGTTGATTTATTGGATATAATTCATTGTATCCGGTAACAGTATTAGTGAATACTATCGAGTAAAGAATGACAAATATATGTAAGCTTGTAGAAGTATAAAAAGTCAAGGAAAAAATAGGAAAACTTGTGCTTACGAGGAAATAAAAATTTCCTGTCTAATAATAGAGATAGTGACAAGTGGTGAGACGGTTACTGCATGCATAGTTTTTCTTTTAATTTTACTCTACATTATTTTATTTTTTCTTAAATTCAAATGAGACTATTTGTCATTTGATTGTAGCTTTTATCAATATATATATATATATATATATATATATATATATATATATATATAATAATTATAATGATCTTATGAAATTAACTTTTTTGAGGAAGAAGTATCTAAAGATTTGTCTACCCGTTGCTTTGAAACTGGTGATTCTAAAATTTCTTGTAAATTTTTTAACGTGATTTTATGTCCATTGTAAAAGTAGATATAAAAGCTTTAAATATAAGATCCATTTTATAGAATAATCAATAATTCTATGTAACTAAAAAATAATTATTAACTAGTTAGTAGTGTGGATAATATTTTAATGTTGTCCTATTAAAGGAATTATGTATCTGAAATTTTTAAATAATCACTTAATAATGAAAGTGGTATATCAGCATTTATCTTATTTGTTTATTTGAAAAGGTATTATCAACATATTTTGAATTCATTTCTATTAATTTAATTTCATAAGAAGAATATAAATTTTTTATATTTCCATAAATATGTTTTAAATTTTATAAAAAATAGTTTAATGTAGATAAATCGTAAAAATATAAAATAATTTACTTTTTTCGAAAACTTCTGTTTCTACCCTATTAATCCACTATTATTTATATTGAAAATTTAATGTTATTAATTTATTAAAATAAAGATTAATAATAACAGCTTAAAAAGTACAGAAATACCTTACTGAAAATGAGATTTTAAATAACTTAAAATTTCTTAATTTTAATATAAATATTATATATCCTTTTAAAGACTATCAGTTTAATTAACATTAATTATGTTTTTTTTTTTTTTTCATTAGAATGGAACATTATTGAAAGTTGGAAATCAGATATTTTGAAGCCGAAGCCATTGACATTACACAATATTAGTATTACCCAATACTTTTTCAATACCCAACATTACACAATATTAGTATTACCCAATACTATTTATGAAATCATGAAAGTAGCCCCACACGATTCAAATCAATTTTTCATTCATTATATCCGGATATCCGCACTTATTAATTACAATACCGTCTTTTCATTTAGGCGAGCTACTATATATCTTATGCGGTAATAAAATGAAGAAAAAAAGTAGTGAAAGAGGCAAGGGGCGAAGGGGCAAGATCCAACCGTAAAGCGGTAAAGTAGTAAATGCCAGAAAGAATGCTCGGGGCGTGAAGGGTTTATAAAGTAAAAGTTAGTATCGAGAAGAACGCTTTTGGAGCCAGCTTTCCGACGCTTTCTGGAAATTGCAATTACGCAAGCTCAGCACGCTCACACTCACTATGCCAGAAGGTAAGCGAGAGGAATGAAGCGATGGGGGCTCGTGTAGAGTAGACAAAGTCTGCCCGAACACGAGAGAAATAAGAGTAAGGGGTGGATGGGGGGAGGGTAACGGGGTTTGGGAGGGGGGGCAGCGGTAGAGATAGAGACCAAAAGATAAATAGTGAAAGGACGAAAAGTTCAAGTAAGAGGTCGTTTTCCACTTTCGATTGCTTGGAATTTTCAATCTAACCATCCTCATGGTGCGAGAGACAAGAAACAGGGGCGAGGAGAAAGGAAACGAGGAAATCGATTTATTAAATATGGCACCGATGTTATTAATGTAGATCTTCCGCTGCTACCTTAGGCTATTAATCCAAGCGGAAAATATCGATGAGGGTCGGAAGCCGGGAAAATTTTAGTCATTAATGAACTAATCATGATGACTGCTTTATCTCGCAGGTGTGAATTTCTGTAGTTATTTTGGCTTAAATTCTTTGTTTAATTGAAAATACGAGCGTAAATTAGTCCTCCATGCCCAATACAAAAATATTTTAATTTGTACATGACTGCTGGATAAATAATTAAGAGAGAAACAAATGTTAGCATTGACATAAATCCAGAAAATCTATTCGGTGCTTTATTTCGATTCAGTTGACATATATTAAAAACACAGATTATGTTTTTTTAAGATAAATGAAATATATTTTTCTGTTTAAATTATTCAATTTAATTGATCTTACGGTTAATTATACATATATTTGGGAAGAAGTTTCGTTCTCCTTTAAATTACATTCTATCCAGTTGATTTCGTTCAAACAACATTTTCTATTTTGTAAAACTGTTATTACTTAGCATATATATATATATATATATATATATATATATATATGTGTGTGTTGTTTAATTAAATTTCTAATAACTACAGAAAATTATCTCCCAACTGTGCTTATCTGAGTATAATATTGCGAATGTAGACAACGCATATACGTTTATTTTATAGAACACGAGGATAATTATGAGGCGAGAATAAAAAAATTCTACTTACGAATAGCAGTATAAAAGAAACTAAAAACTAATCTTGCAATTCTTTGATATTAGAAATAAATATTTATGAATTTTTGTTATAACAACACTGTATTATATGATTGTTATAATATTTTATTAAAAAGAAAAATACAAAAAAATTTACTCAACTAAATTCGTACTTTGAGTACGATAACTTAATTTTATAATGTACATGACTGTCGGATATTTCGGTATTAAAGTGATGAGTGAATTATTAAAATATTCTTTCATAAAACTTTTTATATATTTTATAATATTATTATATCATCTAAAATAATTAGTTGACATATATTTTTTGATCAGTAAAACAATGATAATAAAAGTATTTCAATATTTTTATCATAATTAGTGCGATTGTTTTATTATTACAAACTTGTTTTATTTTAATTATATAATTAAGAAAATTAATAATAAAATATTTGTATTTCTGTAATATGATAATGTCTGTCTGTATTCATATAATTTAAAATTAAAATTAAAAAATTTGTTTCTGGAAAATTGTTATTAATAACATATATTGTGTAAAAAATTACACTATTAGTTTATTAATTTAGACAATAGTTTATCCGCGTTTTCAAAGTGGCAATTTTAATGTAAAATTACTTGTTTAAAAAATTTTCCGCCAATAAAAGTTAGTTTCAATTTTTATCTTCGACTAATGATGAGAATCATCCTATTGTTATAGAAATTTTATATAAGTTTTTAAAACTAAAAGAAATAATAATAATACTATACATATATATATATATATATATATATATATATGTATTAGATAAGATATTTTATATTTAAGTATATTTAAAAACTTGTTTATATTGCGAAAAATTGCGTAAAACAGAATAAGTTTTTTCATAATCGAGAAAATTAAATTACATTAAAATCACATTAAAATCACATTATTTTCAAACTAAAAATTGTAATAAATATTTATGGTTGAGTATTTAATAATAATTATTGCGTCCCGTGTTAGTTACAAAAAGATATTTTACTTTTATAAGATTTCATTTAGCGTTGCTGAATTTATTTGTATTAATAAAAAATGGTTTAACAATCTTTATCATTGCAATATTATTAAAACATCTTTGCAAGATTAAATTCTTAATATTCTATTATCTACAAGATCAAACTCGATTAAATATAAATTATAACCATGATTGAATTTAAAATTAAATTCCAAAAATTGAGAAACCTCATTTTATGAGGTTGTATTTTTTAAATAAATTATCAATTATTCTCTAAAAATAGATATTTTACAAAAGTGGCTTTTATAATTCATAAAGTAAAATGTCTTTTCGAATTTCCTGAAAGTCCGACATAGAAATGTTATTTTTGAAAACAGAGAAAGAGGAAAAAGAAAGAGAAGAAAAACAAGAGCAAAAGAAAAAGAATAAAATCGCTCAAGTGTTATTTAGTTAAATTACTTGATGGGTAATTAAGTTTGTAATATTAATGTTGAAAATAAATTATTGAAATATAAATTTGGTAGTAAAATGCTGGTATTACCATCTAATTTGCCTTATTTTATAAATCTCGCGCAATTGTTATGGCAATTTGAAATTTATGCGAAGGAATTCTCCGCGCCATTATTTGCAAAGAAACGCGGAAATGTGCTTTAGTTTCGTCTTATTTAATTCTAACGATACGTTCTGAATTTCAAGTGAAATTATAGTTGATGATCATCGAACTGTTGTCGCATTATAAAAATTTGATATAACGCGAACGACAAGAATCTACAATATGCAGCTTTGCAACGCTCCCAGCCTTATCAATTGCAAGTATAAATTAGATAAGGAACGGCTAGAGGCAAGTCGTATCGATAAGTTTCAGGGGTAAAATCGTAATTTACGTTAGCGCGAGGGGGTCGCATAGGTATAGGAGGAGTAACAGTGGCGGTGGTATTGACTGTTAAAAAGTCCCCCGCCAGAGTTCGCTATAAGCTTGCGATTACCGTAATTACTCGTCGAATCTCGCTTACTCGCATAACGTCGCCCAATTTGGGTCAGCGGGTCAGCGCAGGTGTTATTCTTATCCCCGGCTCTTTCATTACCTTGCCGAATGGAAACATTAATTTCGGAAGAGTGTTTTCCAGTGGCACCGGCTTCGTCGGCCCGAGGCACTTTTTCTCCCAGGTCCGCGTGAACCACCGAGATTCGAGAAAAGATAGGTCGCGGGCTCGGTACACGCCAGCCGCCACTGCGTCTTTAATATTAATAGCCGTTTCAATTTTCTCGGTTTTCCTCGTTTGCACTCGTCTCGTTTTCTCCACCCCAGGCTCCGGAGGGGCCGCTTAGCTAACGAGCCGTGGGCATTGGTGCAGGACGAGTCTCCTGGCACAGCTTTCGACGTCCCCTATCCTCGGCTTGGTATATCGGGGCGAACGGCCTCCGGAAAGGCGCGATCTCACGTACGCTCGGGTGGGTTAATAGAGCGAGATTTCGAGACGCCGTTCGCCAAATCGTCAGCTGACCCAATAATAGCGAAGATTTGATAATAACGCTGGCACGTAGCTGAGTGGAGTGCGACGGAATAAAACCGACACAAAAAGCCTAAACTGCTCCTCAAGGTTTCTTTGAAGCGGAGCGAGAGTCCCAATAAACGACTGTCCCTCGTTACTCGGCAAACACAAATAAGCGTCGTTCGATTAACTAAAGAGTCGTAATAGTCGCGCCCCTTCGCCCCTTATGGACTCGGACAATGAGTCGATTCTCGTCCTTTCTGAGCCTCGAAAATACAGGGCTCCTGCCGAAATCTCCCAAGTGTGCGTGGGTGTTTGCGTGATACCAAAAACGGCGATGCCACTCGAGCTACATAGCGTGCCAGCCCAGCCAAGCGTAAGATACTAAAGTACCTTACAGGGGTAACAGTAGACGTGGTGTTTTACGTGACACGCAGGTATGCGAGTGTCGACGCTGCGTCGGTCGGAAGCCCGCGACGTTGCGAGGGACGTCGCCGAGAACGAGAAGCCCGTGTCTCGCGATAATTTTCGGGAGCGCTTGGGTGCACGAGGCCATTTTTCTTTACTTACACTTTCCCTTTGCCGAGCTCGGGCTTGTAAGCGTATCGACCAATGCCGTTGTAACTCATGGTTACTTACGGCTAATTAGGGGACTATGCGGCTGCTTAAGGGCAAAAGTTAATCAAGTGCGACGTTCGCGTCTGCGCAGTAATACGCGACGACTTGTTGTGCCGGACTCGCGAGCCGTATATTTTTTATTTATAACTTTGTTTGCGGTCGTGTGACCTATTGGCAAGGGTCATCAATTATTCGGCAGGTATTATTAGTGAATTTGGAAGCCGTAATGCTTAAATGATTGAAAATCCTGGGAATGCGTTTGGCATTAAGTATTGATTATCGCGATATCGAGAGGTTAATGCGCGCAAAACATCGCACCATTATTAATTTCACTTTGTTATTACACGTGGTGCATTATAAATACCATTAATTGCACACAAAAAATTCGGTAATTCGGCAGTCTTAATATTTGGCAAGGATTAATAAGAGTTGCGCAACGTAACGTGAGCAGTAATTTTGAGTCGAAAAAAACGGTGGCCGCGTGGGATTGGGTGGTGGGGG
>NW_011948422.1:2602142-2619642 GCF_000503995.2 Ceratosolen solmsi marchali
GAGGAGGAGGAGGAGGAGGAGGAGGAGGAGGAGGAGGAGGATGAGAAATAATCTTCTTTTCATTACGGATACGATGAAGTGAAATGCACAGCTGCGATAATGTTTTGGCAGTTATGGGCTTGGAATTTTCCTATTTTTTGCCACGATGCTTTATCGAAATAAGACAAAGAAACGTATTCTGAATAAACCGTTCGACTCCATTCGCGTTACGTAGAAATTCGATCGAATGAATATTTACTTTTTCTTAGGATACTTATCACGCGATTTTATTACGCAATTTATTACGTGTCCACATATGATTATTCGTCATATAGGGTTATATTTTTGGTCGTGTAAGAGGAATTTGCGATAGAGACAATAAATAAGGCATGTATGAAGTATAGAGCACGGACAAAGTAAAAGTTTCTGGAAGGATTGACTGTTTCCATAGTGAAAACTAGATGGACATGCAAATAGAATCGAATCGACGATCTCCCGTAAACGATTTAGAACTTTTCAAGAAACAGCATAAAAAATGTGCTTCCCCTTGCTTTGGCAAAGCTGCTGTGGATGAAAAGCGACTACGTTACCAACAATTTCCTCATGCGAAGTTCTCTCCGGCTAAAAGCTTTGACCAATGCCGATCGTAATTAGCGCCAACGAGATAAACATCATCGTGTTTATTCCCCATTAATATCTCTTGATTGGGGAACAAAAGTAGCTGACTTGGGAATAATGAGGGCATTCATTTTTAAGATATGCGAATGAGGCGAGTAATCGTCGAAATATCGTCTTGCTAAGAAAGTATCCGACTTCTTGTTCGCTGGATAGGCGTCATAAATTTTGGCCTACAAAGTGCATTACTCACATTCTATTATTTATGCGAGTGAATTGTACTTATGTTAATACGAATAGTCGTTGAAAATTGGATAATTTATGTTTTATTTTACTTTCGCTCAATTTCTGACTCAACCCTGTTGTAATTCCAAATTTTCTGCTATTATATTACATCGATACTACACCACATAATGAGTAAATTGATTTATCCTTTCATTTAAACTTATTTACACGTGGTTATGTTTTTCACTAAAGCACAGAGTTCTCTTTCAAATTTGACAATTTAGAGGAAATATTTTACAGAGTAAGAAATAATTTTTACACATTCAATATTTTAGTATCGCAATAATGGGTCATGCAGTTCAAATCGATATCGAAAGATAATATTCTAAGGTATTTATTATATATTTTTACATTTTAATATTGAATTTCACAGTAAATTTAAGTTTTTAACTCGATATGAATATTCGAACATATGCCACGAATGAATATGAATAAATGATAGAAAGAGAATATGATATATATATATATATATATATATATATATATATATATATATATATATATTTCCGGCTCATTTTATATTCGAATGGATTTTATTAATAAAATTATTTTGGGACGATCTGTTATATGAAAGATTGAAATAGATTTTTAGAAAATAATTTTTTACGCCGTCTTGTATTACTGAATTTCTAATAACTACATTTACGCGTGTTTTATCATTTATGCACTGTACTTTATAATCAAGACTATTTATTATTATTTTATTTTAGTATAAATAAAGCACGAATAAGTTGAATAAATATTTCTTTGTGTAAATAATTTTCTTTACCAAATACTACGCTCAACCAAATTTTTGTATCTACAAACAATAATACACACTCGCTCGCTAGCATGCACGCACGCACGCACGCACGCACGCACGAACGCTCAAACGAAGCAGTAAAGTCTATCATATTTTGAAAAACAGATGGTCGATATTTTTTCATTCGAAATGCATTATTAAACTATCTAAAGTTTATATGTCCTTGCGTGCACAAGCATGCAGATGTAGATATTTGCAAGCTTAAAAGCGAAATAGAGAGTCGGAGAGAGTGGGAGAGAGTGGGAGAGAGAGAGAGAGAGAACGAGAGAATGAGAGATAGAGAGTGAATCAGTTTGTAGAGATTCTAGGCTTTTCTAAGTCGGATACGCAATTCTCAGTTCTATATTCTGTCTTCCTCAGGTACCTCATTATGTTGGTTTATAGTAGGAGACAAGTTTGGAAATTAATTTTCACCTCCAAAGCTTGAGAGTACCAAGTCGCATTTGTTCGCTATTATTGGATGTTTGTTGGCACTTCCATCCCTCATCTTAACATTAGAACTTTGTTTTAAAGATTTGCAAAGAGTAGGAATATTACAGGGAATAGGACATTATTCATTGCTCATTATAATGGAGTGGTGACCTTGGTACAAACAATTTCTGCAATAAAATGCGCTTGGAATCGAAACTATACTGTCGTGTATGTACTGCGGAGCTTTGAAAAAATGTTTTTCCAAGTTGTGATTTATCGACACATAAAATTCAAGCTTTAAATTAAATAATTTGAATGATACATCTGTAATGCAAAATATTAACAACAAATATCGGTCATTTAATATCGCTATAGAAAGCTCAATTGATCTTAATATACTCTCTCTCTCTCTCTCTCTCTCTCTCTCTCACGTTTAAGTATTATAATTAAATATATTTCATTTGCAGGATTCCTAAAAAAATATCGTTGACAAATTTTTTTTTGTAAAATAATTATTCAGAGGAATTCCTTCATAACAGTAAGGATGGAAATATGAATTTAAAGTGAAAATTGAAAGGCCGATTAATATTCCAAAAACATTATGAATATGTAATAAAGAATTATGGAACAAATATGTGATAGAATAATTTTAATGTTTTGTTCCTTTATTACGATTTCACACTCCGGTAATAATATATATTTTTAGAATAATGTAAAATTCTTGAATTACAAAAAAAAAAAAAAAAAAAAAAAAACATGCGATTACAATTTTGTTTGTTTATTAAATCAATTAAACGTGTGAGTTAATTTCATTTGATTTGGTCTTGTGTCGCAAGAAAATTTCAACGTTTATTGTGAGAAATTAGCAAAAGACTGGGAGAGATTTTTTCAATAATTTCATTAATTTTATAATTATATTGACATTGATAAATTATCGTTGCCTCTTCAATTACGTACGATTGAAATTCTAAACGATTGAAAATGTCAATAATATTTTTTAATACATGAATAGACGCACACGTATACGCCCGCGCGCTCGCATACAAGTCAATATATTAGAATGCACCCAATTATTTGAGAAAAACGATTGATATTTATTTACTAAATAGTAAATTGAGCTAACGATCAATATTTGTAATAATTGAAAATAGTGCAATAATACAGTTATTGTAATACATGTATCAATTAAAATGAAAGAAATAGTTCAAAACTTTCCTGAAACTAACAATTGGAAATGGATTGATAAAATTCGTAGCTAAATAAAAAATTTAGAGGCTTTTAAATCTATAATTTATTGTCCATTAAGCTTATTAATATAGTAGACAATAGATGGTTAATCAGACACTCTGAATGACAGGATGCCAATTGTGATGAGAAAACACAGTTAAATATAGCCGGCCAGCCGAATAATTGTGGGCAAAAACATCCGTTTGCAAGACAGCGGAGAAGTTTTTTCATCCGAATGAAAAGTGAGGTATAACGTTACAGGATTACTGGCTGTCAACTACGTAAGCAGCGGTGCTCGACGAATTCCCAAATTAACCAGCAGTCGCTATAGTAAATTGTCTGAAAGTTCGATGCACATTAGGACTTGTTAGACAACTTTGACTGGGAAACGATACACCCTGATGGGCGGTCTCCTATTGTTAAAGATGAAGACAGTTGGCTACAATGGAGTTAGGCTTCTCCTCGATTGGTGGGGGCACTGGATGTATGGTTACGTAAATGCTGAGAGCGTCGAAGGATTATCCGTTCGCCTTTGTGTTATGGCTTGTATAAGGGAAGCGAAGTCTGAAACTTAACTTAATTATCAATTAATTATATCAGAGGAACGTCTGAGTGAGAAATATCTTGAGAATCTCAGTTCGTTCTTGCATTAAGCTCACAGATGAAATGAACTGTTTGATTTTTAAAAGTCTCGTGCAATTTGATAATTGCTTTACTCCGTAGTAGATAATTTAATGTTTCGTGAATTTGTCGGTTTATCGATTCCTATCAATGGGGAAGGGGGTGGGGGTGGGGTGGATTCCTATGATATCTTTAAGAATGAAATGATAATGTGGAAGGATGATTTATTTATCTAGATCTTCGATACATTATATCTCTATTATTATTATTATCGTGTCAAACAACGCGAATTTTAAATTATTTTTTATAAAATGTGCGATAAAAAAAGCAAATATATATATATATATATATATATATATCTGTAGTTTGATTATATAAATTATATTACTGGTATAAGTATAAAAATGTACAGCTTAGATACGTGGCCATTCATTATTAATACAATATTTTTAGCTAAAAAAGAGCTTCAGCTGTTTAAAAAATAAATATAGTAACGATCATATGTAGTTAGATTATAAAGCTATCAAAATAGAGAATATCTTTTGCAATGATAATTTTCAAACTTGGCATGAGAATAATTACACGTTCTAATTATGTCGAAGGAAGCAGAATGAACAAAAAGAAGATAATGAAAAAATTCTACGATTAAATATGTAGTTTCAATGGTAAATTCAATCGTCCAATTCATCAATTTGGAGTTATTTTCCTCTTTTTTTCTTCATTAATTTGCGACATCACGAATGAGCATAAAGTTGAATGATAATTGCGATAAGGTAATGATAAGCGTGGGTCATAGATAATTAACGGCCGAAAATTCACATTATTTATAATGCGAAGAATTGAAAATTGTAAGATTATTTTGTGAAAATTCAGGTAAAATGGAACGATCTGCAGTTGAAAATTTACATTTGAGATAATATATGGAAGTCCCTCCAACAATTCGTATTTCATTTAGTTTCGTTGGTATAGGGCCTCGAGCCCTTTGATCGACATCTTTCAAACGTCTAAAATATAACTTCCCGATAAGCATCGTATTCTTCAACCCCCCCCCCTCCCTTACCTGTAGTTTTATTTAGATATTAATCTCTAGTTCATCGGTCGAAAGTAAAAAAGAAATTCGATGCTCTGGGTGAGAGTGGCTGTGATCTTATCCGATCGATTCAATTCGGCTTTACTCGCCGACGATATGTCTTCGTCCGTTCGGCATGTCACTTCCACGGCCATGGCCTCGCGATCCCGAGCGACGCGGCGCCGAAACCTTAAGGAGCCGCGTCCCTTTTAACGTCCCCGGGTGTTATCCGATTTTCACTAAGTAGTTGGCGACGATGCATCCGCTCGACCAAGAGTGCGCGCTCCCAGCATGTGTAATCGATACGCGATGGGCTATTTTCCTCGGTACGCCCTCCATGCGCACGAGATAACCTACATCGGGGCACGGCGAGTCTTTCCTTTCCTCTCGGGCGACTCTGCCCTATCAGCAATCGAAACTCTATTTTTATTGCTGCGATGGAAGCACCTGCTTTGGGAATCAAGTTATTTTGGCCAATAAATGTGTTGATGACTGCTGTTGCGAGCTTGGGATTTGACGGCAATACATTCAGAAATCAAATCATAATCAGGTTCGCTGTTTTATGAGAATCTTAATGATCGAGTCGGTGGTAGGAAGGAGCGCCATTTTGAGAAAATTCCGGATAAAATGCCGAGCTTGGCTAATCGTAGACTGAGAACAAAGTGGAACGCGATGCGGATTGAATTTGTGAATTTGTAAGTGCTACATACGAGATGTGGCTAATTAAATCATTGAATGCAAATCGTTGCAAAAAGTCCTTGGCAATTTCTGCATTATTTTAAATATCTATATACATATACATATACATATATATATATACATATACACACACACACACACACATATATATATATATATATATATATATATATATATATATATATGTATGCGCGCGCGCGTATGTGTGCATGCGTAGCAGAAATTTGAATCACTCATTTTATTATTTGAATTGCATTTAAGTCATGGCTAACAATTTGAATGAATGAAGCTTATGAAATTCATTCATCAATCAATCAATCAGCCGTACTTTCAGTAATAGGTGATGCGAAACAGATGTAACGATAAATATCGAAAAATTTCCTTTCTACCGTACGAGCTGAATAATCATAGAGCACCATTTAAATGTAAAGCTACCGCATTCATGTATAAAGGCGAATATATTTTGTCGTTGGGGATAAAAAGATTAAAGCATCTTATTTTTTTACTTTATGCTGGCTCTCTTCGCCAAGTAATGACGCGCCAAAAGCGAACAAATCTCTTCCGAAAAGTTGATAGAAATGATTCAGTTAGGTAAGCCAGGATTTTTTGTTTCTTCGTTGAAGAAAAAGGGACAATGGGTGGCGAATGCGTTTAGATTCATCTTAACAAGTAAGGCGGCCCGATTCGTTAGTGTAAACTAGGATTTTAGAGCGCAATATCCGTATTAGGAGTGCAGTGAGTGGCGTCGACAATGCAAGCTCGAAAGCAGGAATCTCTCACCCATTCTATTTTGTTGTATTCGCACCCTCCCTTCTCCCGCCACCGACCCCCAGGCACTCCATCTTTTTTGTTCCTACCGAGCGATATAATGGTACACGAGGCAACGCGTACTACCCGGCACAGGGAAAAACTTCTGCTTTCATTTTTTTTCTCTCCTTTTTTTTTTTTTTTTTTTTTTTTTTTTAATGTGGAGCAACCCTCGCACTCGTTTGTGGACGAGTGTGACTATTAATCTCTATTGTGCTTGGGATGAGCTTACCCTGTGCTCTTTTGTGCATTTCATTTTTGAATTTTTATGGTCAATTTTTCATTCCAGCGTGTTTTTTCGGATTGGTCGCATAGACGTGTCTTAAGTCAAAAAGAAAATTACGTCGCAATTCTAAGGATTTTATAATATTCCAGTGATTTATAACGAAATACAATTTCTTGGTTTTTTTCTGACCGCGGAAAGAGGATTACGCAGTCCGATAGGATGTGTATTACGGATAACTATTATCTAATTTCTATTGCTCTGTATGAGAAACATTTGCAGCTTGGAAAAGAAAACTAATTCTTTTGTTATTGGTAAAGTTTGCGAGGCAATTACTTGCGGAGTATAATTATGTATAACGTAACATATATGATTAGTCAAACATTATGAACAATACATATACACGTATTTATGATGTTTTATATCATTAAAATGCATTAAACGTTTAATAGAATGGAACAATTAAAAGGGGCACGACGACCATATAACTCCTTAAACTTTCAAATTCAAATTAATGAGAAATTTAAAGAAAAAAATTAATATTTTTGCAAATTATTGCTGTAAATAATTTATTTGTTTTTTTTTGTTTTTTTTTTCTTCGTAAATCCTTGCTGGAATGTAACGAGATTTTTCGACATAATAAATAGCATATTCAGTTTTATTTTAAAGAAGTACGTGTATAAACTTTCAAAAGTATATTTTTCATATCATTTATTATTAATGTCGGCAAAAAATTCTGACTATATTATGCGAAAAAACTCTGCGTAGAATTTTAAAGATATAAAGAATTTAAACCTTTCGATAATGTTTGTTTACTTATTTTTAATTGATGTATAATTATCATTTATATCTTGGGCAAGAAATTTATCTAATAATAACTATGTATATGGATAGAAAATTTTGTAAAATGCTTTTATTTAAAGATGTAATAAGAAATCAATTTTATTATTCGTCGTCTTATAAGGTGTATAAACAATAGTTTCGAATTAATAGAATCTTTTTGTAAATATTCCAATAATAATTGTCTACAAAATATTGTAAAAATATCATGTTCATCGAATGGGAATATAATTATGGCGTATTATTAAATATGTTGCCGGGGTTTATAATGAATAAACTGATTTCCAATTTTCGTAAAAGTAGGGAGAAAAATTGTCGGTGGTCACGTAATTTGTTATTTCAAATATCAATAATTCGAAAGAAATTAATTCTATAATATATTTTGCTTTTATATCCTGTATTAATGACATTGAATTTATCAGTGTTGAACTTACCTGATAGAGACGAGGATCATGGCAAATATTAGGTATTTACCAAGGAGCGGCACCACCAGCGATGTTGGCGGTATAATTTCGACAACGAGCAGGAAGAAAACGTGAAGACTGATAAGAATCGAAATGGAAAGCGTCACCTGGAACAGGAACATTTTAAAGGTCCTTGTTAACGTGAAAAAACTCATATTCAGAGAATTTCGGACTCGTGTCATTCTAAAAAAAAAAAATCTAACAACGCCAAAGAATAATTGAATTTTACCTTAGCGATAACACGAAGCTGAATAATAAATTTATACTCATGACATTTTTTGCAAATCAGGAAGTGAGAGGGAGGAAAGTGAAATTGCTTTCATGAGCTGAAGTTTCTTATAGGTATTTTTAACCTTTGTAATTCTGGAGCAGAGGTGAAGTGAGCGAAACATTTATTTTGCTTGTAATCGAGTAGATATTAGTAATTTTAATTAAATATTATGGTAAAATAAAGGTAGATTGACTAAAATATTTTTATTTCTTTTTTTTTTTTTTTTTTTTTTTATTTGAACGTTCGCTTGAAACTTTACTGTTGATTGTATTTATTTAAATGTCAAATAAAGGAATAATTGTGGTAAAGTGGCTTAATCTAACGAAAGTTTGTATATTAATATAAAGCATTAATTATACTTACTATGATTTTATAATTTATTGACTTTTGATTGATAATTTTATAATAATTTTCATTAGTATACGAAATAAATAAATTAAATATTAAATCTATTCTTGTGTCTTAATTTTAATTAAAATAAAGAGAAATAAATTGAGAAAGTTTTTACTGACTTTAACGTTCCAATTATTTATCCATTAGAAATACTTTACTATAAAAATATTATAAAAAATTATTATAAAAACTATAGATACTATCGCTTATCAATTGTATTTTATTTATTGATGAAAATGTTTCAATTTTATTATTTAATGTCATATAAATTTGGAATTTTATTACTTTTATTTATAATGCTTGATGTATTTCAATTTTCTTAGGAATTTTAGCTACAATGAATACAACAAAGTTTTTGTGCTTTGTATATAGAGTTTGTATTTTGTCAATTATTTAGATAAAGAGAGTTTGTCGACTTCTTCTTAAAAATAATTAAAAAATGTTAATATACTATATAATTTTAAAATTCATTTATATTTCCGAATTCGCCCAGTTATGGTTTATTTCTTATGAATAAATTTTAAAGATTATTATGGCATACAATGAAGAAAAAATCAAATGTAATTGACAAATTGTACCTTGTAAAATTAAAAAAAAATCTCTATATTTTGATAATTTACATGTTAACATTTTTTATTTTAATAATCTATCCATTATAAATGCTATGTATATGTTTAAAATATAAACTTGCAGTTGAAAAATTATATGTAAATTACTATTGAAAATATGTTATTAACGTCAAAATGATTTTTTTCTTCGTATTTTGCAGTTATTTTTCTTTTCTCAATTAATCATTTACTATACAATCTACATTGGCAATGTTGAACGAACATTTAAACAGTTTTTAGAAGAACCGAAATTACAGTACAAATTTTAGTTCTATTAAATATTTAATATTTATTAATTAATTTAAGGATAATACTATAGTAATATATGAAAAAATGTGCAGTGCATAAAAAAGCGTGAAAAAGGTTCATTTATTCTAAATATTAGGGGGTAATTCTTCGGGTAGCTACACTTTACTTTTGTACTGCAAATAGTGTGCGAAAAGTGTTCAGTACTCCATCTTACGAAAATATAAAAATAAGGATAGAAAGTATACAATAAACTCATCATCTTTGTATTTAAATGTGTACAAGTTTAAAAGAGAAACGAAACTGTTCGACGAAAATGAATATAATTTTTACTCATAAATGATTTTTTTTTATTAAATTCCTAATTATTTTTAAATATATATTTATTAAAAGTATTAATATTAAAATACCAGTCAAATGTGAAGAAAGATTGTGGATGAAGATGTATCGATTAATAACAATCGAATAATTTAATTTCGCACGAGTAATTAAGGCATTATTTTATATTTTTATTTACTTTATATTAACATACATTCTTTATCTATCTCAATTAACGTAATAATTGCTTAAAAAATTGTTTTTACTTTGATATTTATTAACGAATGATTCAACAATATTAGTGAATTAATTGTCAATATATAATTATGCAAATATTTTATTGTATTTGCATAGATAAGAAGAAATTTTTATTAAAGGTAAAAAACGAATATGTATACATAACTTTCATTTATTAAGGATAAAAGAAGCCATTTCGATCTATTAAATATTTACGATAATATTAATATAAACCATTTTTACAAAATTTGAAAGTATAATGTTAAATTGCGATACGACATAAAACAGGATATAGCTTCGATAAAAATTTGTGTTTACGATTTAGCCGTAATCTTCGAGGGTGATAATATTAAATTAAAATTATAATTCACTCATAAGTTTTTCAGTGTTAATTATATTTTTCATATTATTGCATTATATCACTTAATTTAGAAACTATTTTTTAAGATTTTTATTCAGGTATATGGAGTGAAAATAGATAAAAACTTGAAAATGATGTCTATAAAGATTTTTCAGTCACCTCACATCATTACGAAGAAATTACCTTCTGCGCGTTTACAACTTCGTCTATGTTAACGTGTACGAATGCTTGAACTTAATGGTATTCGGAGTAAGGGGAGGGCTTTCACTTCTCATCTTTCGTTGCTCCTCTAAGAGTACGTTGTGATGTCTGTAAATGTACGACACGAGATATTGCAATCAACTGGATGATCGATGCGTTTGATTTTGTAATATTATATTGACACGGGTTTATTAATAAAAGAAATAAAAAAAAAAAAAAAAAAAAAAAAGAAAAAAAAAAAGATAAATTCTTTAATTATTCAAGAAAGTTCAATTTTATTCGCTTCATCTTTTGCATATTAATCTATCTGTAATACTATCAGTATAAAAAGTTTCAAGAAATCTTTATCAACATTATCAAGAGTATAGCAAACAATATAGCTGTAAGATTTTAACTTATACGCTTTTATACATAGCGCTAAAAGTACAATATATTTTTACAATTATATTTGTTAAAATACATTTAACCATCATAGTTTATGATAATTATTGATGATAAATGATTTCATATTGAAATTTTATATATAATTTCCAATGCTCGTAAAGGTCAATCTACATTTTTCGTATTCTCCTTAATCAAATGAGCAGTTTTATGAAGTTATAAAAAAAAAAAAAAAAAAAAAAAAAAAAAAAAAAACATTACCGTATGTTGTAAAATAACATTATTTATTTAAAACGATAGAAAGTCGAAAATTTGAGATTTATATTTGAAGGAATATATGAAATTTATCTAATAATAAAATAAATCTGTTCATAATTAATGTAAATTTCAATTGTTATCGATCTATTTCTTTATCGGTGAAAAATTTCGGCGATTTGTCACGATGATGAAATTTGTAATTTAATAAATACATAAATATATATAATTTTATGATTATAAAAATTGTTTTTTATAATACCTTTAATCTAAAATCTCATTTTTAATGAATAACACAGCTTTATCCGTCATTGATATATGTAATAAAAAAAACTTTCCATATAGAGTTTTGTTGTAGAACTGTAATAGTTCCAAAACCTTCAACTTTCATCATAAATATTTATATTTGTACTTTGCTTTAAATCTTAAATTATAATTAATTAAATAATGTGATAGTCTTGAATTAAGCTTTATAAAGCAATATTCATGACTGGTATATTAATATAACTTATAAAAAATTGAGACTCTTATCTAATATTACTAATAAAAGAATTCGTGAAAAGCCCAATCTTATAAATTATGGAAAAATACGTTCAGATGCTATTAATATTGGGGACGTTTAATTAGACGATTGGAAATATTTAAAAAATTAACTTTTAATATAAATTGTCAAACTTGAAATATCTTCTATCTTCAAGCTGGAATTAATTAATTTTAATGCTAATAATTCATTACGAGAATATTAGATTCGTTTATTTATAATCACAGAGAATTTTATCAAATATTATAATCATATAATGTTATATAATGTATGAAATTTCTCTTAACCTATGCACCAATTCTATATATTATTCAGCGTATTTTTTTATTTTTTATTTTTTATTAAAATTAATTAATTATAAGAGCTCGCTGCTATTATGTTCGAATCCAACAATTTCGATCATTAGTATTATAACATAACAGTAGATAGATTAATTCGTTCACTTGAAGCATAAATGTAAGATTTCCTATCCAAGAACATTTTCGATTTGCAATTTATTAAGTGTACTCTTAAATTAAATTTACGATTTTCGTACCCAAGTTATAAATTTGTAATGTCGATCCAAGTATCATCACTCTGAACTTTATATGGATAGATCTATCTTGTATTATCGATGTTTTCCTATTGGGAAATTGCAAAAGATAATAAAAAATCAAATATAAGATATAAGAGATAAGTAGTACATTCAATTAGAAAACCAGATATTTTCATCATTCCATTGTTTCATCTTCGGCGGATACGTAATTTTAATACATCGCAGACTATCGTACTAATACATGCAGACGAATATATAAAACTCGACAATTTATTTAAAAATAAAAGAGTTAAGAGAGAAATAGCCGAGGAGAAAGTAAAAAGAAGCATTTCTTTTGAAAGGAAGTGAAAACGAACGTGTCAGCCACTCCACCACTTGGGATTCGTCTAAAATGACTCTTTGGAGTACCATTTCTTTCTCTTGTGACTCGTGGCCGGGATAAAACTACTCGCTCTTTCGTATTTTTTATTTACTCGTGCTTCTCTTGTCCTGCGTATGAGGCAAGATAAGAAGGGCAAGAATCGAGGGTTTCTCTTCCCTTCGCCCTCGACTCCACGTCTCGGCCAAGTACGAAATGGAATTTCGAAATATTTCTTATCGATTCATCTCGATCAATGATTGACATCTCCTTATCTCTCTTTTTTTTTTTTTTTATATCGTTTTACTTTTTTCATATTTAACGCCATACTTTCCCTATCGTGGCGATAAATTTTGCGCAATTTTATAATGCGTGACAACCATTGGAAACTTTGTTTTATCACACTAGAAGGTTTCTATAATATCCAGTTTGTTCTATTCTTATCGAATAAATTGTATACAAATCATTTGAGCGTCGATGATAGTTATTCATGGCGTTTTAGCCATTATGTGTAAATAAGTGGCAAACGTTGTTTGCTATAACATTTCCGCTACTCTTTAACAATTGAACGACAGGCATTGGCATATCCCTTGTAAAATGCTCCAAGTTTACTTAGTTATAGGAAATTCAGATGGATATTTAGCATAAAGTTGCACTTGGAAAGACGCATAATACAATTTAAAAGATAAAATTTCCATAATACCGTTGTCTCTCAATTAAAAAAATTACACAATTACACAAAGATCTTATAAGGAACTTTCATCGTCATCTTTAATTGAGAAACTGGGAGAGTTATTATTATGAAGATGTCGAATAAATTGTTAAATGGAATAGAAAAGGATTCGCTTGAATCGAAAACTTATCTAAGATTTGATAACGCATGGAGCGTTAAAATGAAAAGAAAGTGAAAATAAGAGCGCCTCGTGCACTTCTAAATTCGTGCGATAATTTTAAATCACATCCCTCGCGCTTAGTCCTAGAGAAAGAAAAACTCTCTCCGCCTCCGAGCATAATTAAAGAGCATCTAGCTAAGCTTGATTAATTTTCATTATATTTCACAAGCTCCCGCGGCGTCAGAAATGAGAAGGCACAGGCTCACAACCACCCAACCCGCCGCCCCGACCGTCACAAATGAAATTAGTTGTAACCAAGGCGGGCTTTTTGTACAAGACCCCAATTAATGATTACGTCACAAATCGCGGGAATCTGTCAAGATTATCAACAATTGGGCGGCACTATTACCTAAGGCAATTGTCCGCCTAGGTTCGATGAATTCTATCTTAGGTGGCGAGGAGTAGAGAAAGTGAGGAGAGACATAGCTTCGGGACATACTCAACGAGTTTTCATTGCGTTATGGTAAATGTAACGTTGCCATGTAAAAGTGGATAGCGCTTGCTGCTCGACATTCACAGTTATATGTTACAGTAAAAAGTTACATAATTCCGTAATTTAATCCCTTTCATGGTGAACTGTAGTAAACGTATATTTCTCAATTTTAGCGTGATGTTTTATTATGGGATATTAGGTTCATCGTTGAAAGTGGATTTTATTGAACCCGGTGAAAGTGCATTATCATTACGCGATAAAGATAACATTTTGATTATTTGTTTATCGTTTTTTCGACAAGCATATTTTGCAAAAGTTAAGAGCGTGAGATTGAAAATTGTAGTATATGTGTTTCTTTCATAAAGATATACGAATTTTCCTCTCAATTAGGCAATTAAATTTTTAAATTCTCGAATACACAAAATAATTGCATTTTAAAAACATATATATCATATCATTATTGCTCTGACGTAATTACCATTCAATCGAAGAAACTGAACATGTTTTTAGTTTACTATGAGTTATATACTGGGAATTTTTAATATAAGTAATTTAATATTACCACTATTACACTTACAAGTGCCTCTATTTATCTTATATAAGTGTATATATATATATATATATATATATATATATATATATATATATATTTATTTATTTAATTTATTACTAAATTTTTTAATATTATACAATTTCAAACTAATTTGCATTGAGCTCCATTCTATATTGATTACATAAAAATAGGATAGAAATAAATTAATATACAAACTTTTATTTAGAAACTATTATACCTGTGATGATATGAAAACAAATTTAATTCATTTTAAATTATATATAAAAATGAATAAATTTGTAAAATTAACTTACAAGTACATTTAAATAATTTTGAAATTATCAAAAAATATTTAAAATGAAAAAATTGTTCGCTTATAATTATTATTATATTTGTATAATGAAATTGTTTAAAAAATAATGCGAAATTGTCGACTATCACTTCAGCGTCAATTTCCAATTTACCAATTTAGGATTAATAATTAAGTAGGAGTAAAAGAGATGGCATTTAAAGAATTTAGAAAGGTTTTAATATCAATATAATACATAATTATAGATAAAATTGTCTGTTCATGTAATAGGATTGTATGGAAATGAATCGATGAGGAATTAAAATATTTACTCAGTCAACAGTATATCAACATTTTTGAAAATCTTAAATAAAGATTTAAAATAAAGATTTATAGATAATTATCGATTCAATTAAACGATTAATTATGAAATTTTCAAGCATGCAAACGGAATTTGAAAGTACCTTGTCGTTGAGAATACTGATAAGAATGAAAAATTCAGTTTTGTAATATTACAGTTTAGGACAATATAAACATTAAGATTTCTAATGAGTACATAATGGGAGATATTATTGTAAATAGAAATTAAAACGATAATGATCGCAGTTGAAGATGTTAAAGAAGTAAATTATGGGAAAGTCTTATAATGTTTTTGGAGCATAAAACTGAAACTTAACGTCCGGAATTTAATACCACAGTCCTTAAATCCTTTAATATAGCTCATATATCACGTTTATCTTTACTTTTAGTTGAATTTTTATACTTTTAAGTAAGTTCTATTAAATCTGAAATTTACGGAGTAATTATTATTAAATTTTGTAATATGTTAATGATACTACGCATAATATGCATTGGAAATTGCAAAATTTTGACAAGAAAATTGCAAGTAGCGTAGGTAATTTTGTAAGTGCTATCAGTGAATTTTCAAACATCCATGTAAATGTATCTTTGAAAAAAAAAAATTACTACTAACTTATAAGAATTTAATGAATATTTATATCGAATTATATTGTACGATGGAATTAAGGAAAAATAAGAATATGAAAACAAAAATTCTGTAATTCTGTACGGAAGATAACTGAATTTTTAATTAAAAATTTTACATTACATTTAATTTTTACAATAATTTTAATAAATTATTATCCATTAGTCTCGTTATTGTCCAAATTATGATAGCTGACGTAAGTAAGATTCGTGAATTTATATATTTTAATTTTTGTTACACAAAAGGAAGCTCCAAACGACGATATGACACGACACAGACATTTATGTCTGCAGAATTAAGCATTATAGTAATCATTAATTCTCCAAAACTTCAATTTAAATGGCATTTCAGATATGAAAAATAAAAGAATAGGATCATTTTGGTAAGAGGATAAAAAGTTTTAACGATTTCTTAAGGGAAAAAAGCAAGAAAAATATTTGAATTTGAAGGCATTGTATTGGTAAATAATGATTTTTCATTTTGTTCGACTAGAATGAATAGGAAATGAAATGAAAATATTGCCTCTATACATTCATCGTAAACTCACCTTCTCTCCGCTATCACTGGGAAGATAGAAGGTAAGCACCGTGAGAAACGATATTCCCATGCACGGAATGATGATATTCACCGTGTAGAAAAGTGTTTTCCGTCTCATGGTTATGTTGAAGGTTATATCCAGATAAGGCTCGTCGCAACACGTGTAAAACTTCTCATTCCTACAATATGACAGACACAGAAAGAGAGAGAGAGAGAGAGAGAGAGAGAGAGAGAGAGAGAGAGAGAGAGAGAGAGAGAGAGAGAGAGAGCATCAAGTTAATTGCGATTGGATTTTAAGTGCGCGAATAATTTTATTCCATTCGCGATAGTTTTTCTGCTTCGCATAGGCGCAATAAAGTAAGTAGTGACAGAAGCAGGTCAGGTACGGCGCTATACAAATATAAATTTCAATACTGCCTTCGCTCAAAGTTCGTAAAGAAAGTTAAGTTTTTCAATGCATCGATAATGTATTCGATGTCGATATGTTATCGACAAGTTAAAATTAAAAAGAACAGATCGCTTTCATGGTTCATCGAGTATTCAATTAAATGAAATTCAACTCGCCGTGGATATTAATGCCGAAATGTTTATTAAAAAGTTGGCTTTAAATTATTTCGATATTCTATTATACTTTTGCAATTGTGTGCGTAAATCTTCATTTAAATCCAATGCCAACGAGCACGAAAAATGCATCGGCGTGATTTAAACGAATAATTAAGGGAAATTATCAAGAGATTTATTTATCAAGACTATTTAGTTACGTAAATTGAATTTCATGTTGATAATAGACGCCGTCAAGATCAAAGATTAATTGGTTTAATCGAAAAATTCGCCACGGCTAACGTTTAACGGAAGATATTGATCGACCGGGCGACAATATTCATTCGGCCGCTATTTATAGTCAAATGGTCAATGCAAGTTGGCCGATGGTTAGGAATTCGCGAGGATGCGCGTGCCAGCCCGTAACAACAAAACTCGACAGACAACAAAACAAAAGTATATAAAGTTGTCTATTCTCACCTCACCGCGGGGACCTCGAGTATGTCCCACTCGACGGACATGT
>NW_011948422.1:2624642-2682791 GCF_000503995.2 Ceratosolen solmsi marchali
TGTCCTTTGTATGGAGAAGATCGATTACAAAAAAAAAAAAAAAAAAAAAAAGAGAAAGAAACAAAAATATGGTATATAAAAAAGTTAGAAGTTAATCAACGAGTCCGATTTAGTGCCAAAGTTGGTCCATTGATTGTCGTGCGTAATGTCTGTGCACTTTTGAGTAATTTCGTGTTTTTGCCTGAATTCAATACACAATTCGGGATGATTTATAAACCCGTGAGAAGAAGAAGAAGAAGAAGAAGAAGAAGAAGAAGTAATAGTGGGAGGATGCTAGTCACGAAGCAATATCCTTGCTGCTCCCGCAGGCAAGTGATAAGTCATTACACCGGAATTTCATGCTCGTGCAAGACAGAAAATTGTTACTCTGTTTTGTCGCGAGTGAGTTGAATGGGAGACAAATGTTTTAGACTTGTAGTGGCTTGTATTTTTGTAGAGATTGGTGTTCTAAAATGGGAAATGAAATAATTTTTATTTTATTAATCGTTAATGCATTGTTTTGCTTTGTGACTCGACGATATTGGCAATTCGTTATCTATTGTTTACAAATAACTTTGATGCTTGCTCGAGGCCACTATAATACATCTTTAAATAATTTATTTATCTAATGTATTCAGCATTGAATGATATTAAAAAGTATAAGATGATTAATTTTAAATATTCACGGCGTCTTTTACATCGTCTTTGCTTTTATAGAATTATTTGTTAACTGGCATTAAATCTCTTGAGTGATAATAAAATCAAATATTTACCATGAACATTAGTTTACTAAATATATTAAAAATCCTTTCTTTTTTTTTATATGACTTTTCATTTTACTTAAACAATGGTACTTAATTTTCATTCAAGTATTACAGACTGTTAACTCTACTTAATTATTCGAAATGTATTCAATACACTTCCATTAGCCACTTTTATCACTTGTTACAAACCACTCTATTTCTCATAAATATTTTTCCACCCTAAGTAAAGACTAGTGAACATGAAATTTTTAGTAGTATAGGATAATAGTATTGGTAGTGCAATGATAACAAAACTTGAAAATTATCCAGAGAATAATTTCCGAGATTAGTACGTATGATAAAATAATTTGAAAATAATAAGATTATTTTAAATGTTTGAGTATCGACTATTTTAGAGCCTTTGATAATTTTTATGCATTGATTAAAAAGAAAAAAATTAATATTAAAACGAGATCAAGATGCTGATGACAAATTAAATCGAATGATAGCTTGAATAAGATAAATTTAGAAAATCGACGATAGAGGAATTATTATAGACAAAAATAATTGGTTGAGTGAATAATGTTATTAAAAAACGTTTCAAAACAATTAAATTAGTAATTAATATTATTACAAAAATACATTTAAAATTGTCATTACGCCGCTTTCTTTGTGTCTAGGTTTTCCTTGTAGTTTTTATTTTGTCATGATTCTATTCAAATGAATCATTATAATTTTATCAATGTTCTTATCTGCATCAATCAAAATCTTTCGCATATTTAAATCTATTTTAAGGTAAAGAAAAGAAATCCTTCGAGAGGATAATAATTTGGCAAGCACAGTAGTTCGTTATCGAATAATAAAAATTGAATAAACTTTGTTATTTATATAAACATTTAATTATTAACAAATCACATGAAAAAAAAAATTACACCGCATTATTCTAAGATGAATGTTGAATATTCTAAGATCAATTTCAATAAATAGAATAAAAATCTGTTGAGTTTAAGTATCAATAGTATTATGTTTTTGCAGTGGAACATTAATTTTTTTGTAATTTAATCGTACACTGTATTATTGGCCTTTTTTTGAAATTTTTAATTTTTTTTTTTTTTTTTCTTAAAGTTTTCGTTAATTGAGGAAAATAGATTTTTATAAAATTAATAGACAAAACATATTATGAAATTAAATGGGTAGATAATATTGACAAATGTTTTAATAATACTTTATAGTGAAAATATACAGTTTTGGTCAGACCAGTGCCACGTTACAAGGCCTATCATCGTATTAACAAATAATTGAAAAACTTTCTATAGAATTGCAATTTATAAAATAAGCAAATTACAATATCAGTAGTCGACATATCAGTAGTACAATAATTAAGTTGAAAGTAAAATATTTCTGATATTCTTCCCTACAATTTCATTAAACTTTTAAATATTATATCGACAACGTACTACTTAGCTGCATCAAACAAACAGAACGAACGATGCATTAACATCGATAAATATACAAATATTTTCATAAATATAGTTTTATTCTTTGCTTCCACTTTAAAAATACAATATAGAATTCATGGATATTTTTGATCGGTTTTGCAATGATATTCCAATAAAACTATGGCACGCACAGGCCGAAATAGTCTCATTCGAATACTCTAAAGCCGTCAATATCCGGGGTATGCTTCGCGGCCATTTCACAATGACAATCATCGTGACCGATCACCTTCCCTCCGCTTCCCTCCTCTCTTCGTCCCACTATCAATCGGTGCGAATAACTCGGCTCATAGACTATATCACATATATATGACTCCAAACAAGCTGATATCGTTCGGCTCAAAAGCCCGTGTAATTGTATAGATCCCTTCCTTTCATTGCCTCGCCTGTGAAAATAAGATATCGTGATTCATAAAAAAGCGAAAAATAAAGTATGGCCATCTATGGTATTATAGATTTTAGATTGGAAAAATATGTTTGTGCTATCTGCTGAAACAGTTTATGGCAGTTTCAATTATATTTTTCGAAAGTGGACGTGGACTTAACAATCTGCAATTGCCTTTTAATTATTATCCTAATTTTCTTTTACTTCTTACTTAGTGTGCAATGAGATACGTCCGTAATTACGAATTTATTTTTACTTTTATCACGCGTTAAAAAATTATTTTTTCACGTTTCTGTGCTTAATTGAATTATATTATTGAATTATAATTGCCTATAATTGGCATATCATAATAATATTGATGTAGCATTCGAATTCTTACAATTATCAATTATGTCGTGCGAAATTTCGATATTAATAAGTAATGATTACCTCCATTGTTCAAATATACCAATCAAAATATTATAGTTTTAATTGTCTCTTATTTTATTATTCAAAATTTTATATATACTATGTTTTGTAGATGTTACAACGTGGCTCACAAAGTAGGTAACAATTAATCGTCACCAGCCATTAAAAAGCATGAAATGTTAAAAATGAATCGTAACTTTGTAAAATAGTACAGGGATAAGTGATTTTTTATCATTAACCAATTTTATGTTAGACAGAATATAAGCTATAGTAAGAGTAAATCCGAGAGAGGAGAAAAACAGAGTGGATGATCGATCGAATAGAATATTTCTGTCGACGTTTTGCATCGCAGCAGCCGCCGCCGTGTCGCAGAGACAGGAAGCTATGAGCTATTTATGTGATTTATGTGATTTGTGTACGGACCATTTACTGGAATATATGTATGTTCCTCCTTCTTTTTGTCTCCCGGCTACGCTATATGTATTAATTTTTTTCTCTCTAAAAAGTAAGCCACCACTTCGCTGTCACGCATTTTATGCACACATCGATTGATTTACAGGATGAACCTCGCGGGACTTTTCCGACACAGGTATTATTGTATTAGTATTGTAATTACTAGAATATTGTCAGAAGTAAGTGAATTGTAAAGCGAAGAGAGAAATTTGACGAATAAAGTTAATGATACGAGAATAGGATTAATTTTTCACATACGAGTTATGTTAAATTTTCTGGATAATTTATTTTCAATAATGCGTAAAATACGAAATTATAAGCTTATAAAACTAAGGATATCCTAATTTATAAAATAATTTAAATCAGGCAAAATC
Organism: Ceratosolen solmsi marchali; assembly: GCF_000503995.2. Taxonomy (NCBI): domain Eukaryota; kingdom Metazoa; phylum Arthropoda; class Insecta; order Hymenoptera; family Agaonidae; genus Ceratosolen; species Ceratosolen solmsi. The sequence goes on from NW_011948422.1 coordinate 2,628,481, forward strand.
ATTTGAATATTCATATGATTGATACCTTCATAATCAAGTTTATAGAAGGATTCTAGAACTTAATAAATATTAAACGAATTTTCAATTAATTTAATACGCCTACGTACACACACACACACGCACACACACACACACACACATATATATATATATATATATATAAAGAGCTATTTTTATCATTAAAAATTGTATAAATATTATTTGACTAGAATATTGAATGATGGAAATTGATTTTAAAGCAATATTTGCTCGAATATCTAAATTAAATATCTATATTTTCATTAATATAAAGTTAGATGTATAAGTAGCCAACAACTAAATAGTGAGGAGGTTTGAGTGAAATGGAAGGGCATAAAAACTGAAAGGAAGAAAAATAGAGAGAATGGGTGAATAATGGATCTGCTTTCAGTTATAAAGTCGAGAAACCACATTCGAAAACAAAATAAACTCAAAGAGAAAGAGAATGAAACAGAATTTGCTAGTTACAAGTTAGGCGGAAAGCCACAGGAGTATGAAGAAGGAAAAGAAAAACAGATTCTCCAATGAAAATAGTAAAAATGAGCTACAAAGAATGGCAGTAGTAGGATAAAACAAGTACATAACTCTTATGTAAAATAAAGGAAAATAATAACTACGTTTTAGAAAAGTAACGTGAACATATCAAATGATCCATTAGCACAAAGTCATTCAAGTGCTTTTGTGTAAGTTAAGGTGAAAAAAATTATCGAAAATAGATTTTATCCTTCATTGTATCTCTTTTATGTCATTAAATATATATTATAATTATCATTATTATTTTTTTTTTTTAAGAAAATTGTGTATACACGTAAAGCAATATTTTCAAGTAAAAATCCATTATAATTCAACTTGTAGATAAAATGAAATTTTATTCATATTCAGGTCCTTTTACTTCACTTTATATTTCTTATAATATTGATTTGTTGTTAAATTAAAATTTATTTTTACTTTTATTTATATTTTTTTAAACAATTAATATTTTCATTTAAAATACAGCATATTGATGTAATTTATGTTAATATAAAATAGAATATGATTGAAAACGTTATATTTTTAACTGGCATTTATTTGTATTGAAAAAGAGGCATTTTTTTTTTTTTATTTTGTTCATTAATAGCTCAGTGATGAAAAAGAATATTTGCTTGGAACAGTGTTTTTAATTATTATTAAATTTATAGGCTACTTTATTATTTTTTTCTTATTCTCAATGTTACTCACAGACGCTATTCCTATAAGTAGTCCGACGTTGTTAGTTAAATAAATTTTATAAATTTTCTTAAATCTTAAATCTGTAATTTCTTATAATATTATCATATATAATATTAGATTTGTCCCAAATAATTTGATAACAATAATTTTCAAATAGATTTTGGAATGTTTTCCATTACATTTTCATTCTTTTAAATTCATTAATTATCATTTATTTGACAATAATTTCAATATTTCTCTTTAGTTGCTCTTGAACATTTCATATTTTTATTTCAGTTACTTAAAGACGACTCATTAACATGAGAATATAAATGCAAGCCAGGTTTGGGGTTTTTTTTTTGTTTTTTTTTTTTTTTGTTTTGTTTTGTTTGAATACGGATTTGGATTGGAAAGTTGAAAAGATTTTTGTCCAAATTTATCCATTCAAAGGATCACATATACTTTTTAATTTTGTGTATAATAAAAAATTGTAACACCATTTTTCAAAACAACAATATTTTTTTTCCATTTGTCGTTTGCCTCAGATTGAAGTAATCATTGTGCTTGACGAAAAAGCATTATAATTTATTTATTTTCACTTTATAGATGAGGAAACGATGAAATGTAAAATTAAATTGCAATGCTATTTGATGTTTCAGTTAAATATAAACGTTTATGGATTATTTCATCTAATTCTAAAATTTGTTGCAGCTACGGGTGCATAAATATTCAGCTGAAATTTTCATAATTCGTTACTTTATATACGAACGCTATTATTAACGTATAATATTATTGGTTCTGCTGATATTGTCATTCAAAGTTACCGTTACAAGCATTATTTATGAAAAAAAATTGTCATTCTATTTTAATATGTGGCCAATCATAAAACTTGAACGACATTACATACATTTATAATACAATTTTTCGTTTTTATTTCGTAACATGCCATCGGCAATAAAATCTCGTCGGACCGTCGTAGCGTTTAAAACGTGGACGCATTACGTATTCTATTCGAGACTCCGGAAAAATTGTATCATTTCGAACGAAGGAATTTACTTTTCAGAATAACACAGGCAGGTAAATTTATCCACAAAGTATGCGTGTACGCATAGGCATTACAAAATCCCAGCTCTTGTGAATTCACGACTATCCATCCCCACTAGGAGAACGTCGAGTGTCCTTGTACAAACATAACACTCTCGTATCATTAGTCCAGAGTATCGTGCAAACTTAATATTTCTTGTGGCAAAGCCGGGCGAGCGGACCCAAGATACATCGGTCTAATGAATTCCGTGTTTGAAAATAGCGAGGGTAGATCGGACGATTATCGAGCGACCCAGTTTCGGCCGTTGCGCTGGTTTACGAGGATGACATACGAGGACGACAGGATATAGATGGAAATTCAGGAATTTTAGCGAACGGGCGCCCACGGGAGTGAAATAGCACCGAGACGCTTGAAAGGCAATATTTGTTGCGATAGTATTGTGATGCTTCGATTATGTGGTAATGGCATGCGGTGTAGTGCCGAGGTCTTTTAACCTCATGCAGTCACTGCTTCCTTCTGCTGTGCTCAACACTTTATATTTCTTTCCTCTTTTGTCCTCGTTAGGGAATCGCAGCGGCGAATGGAGTTTTTTCGTTACTCCCGAGTGCTACGGCGTCAGTGTGTCTTTGTAGTGAGGGGTGGTGGCTGTAGGCGGGGCGTGTATGGCGGCGCCGTATTATCCGATCAGAAAGAAGCTTTTCTTTGTGCGGTTAAAGGAGCTCCGCATCTCGATTCACGAGATTCTCTTAATAAGATGAAATTATAATAATTTTTACTGGCTCTTGAATTGAAAAATTATGTCAAATTATTGGTCAACTTATCGGATGGAATAGAGCTTGAGAATATGCCAGCCAGAGAACAATCGAACAAAATTTGTTATCGTTTGTATTTATTATATGTTTATTGTGTCGATATTGATATTATTCTAGTTAATCGACCATTCTTTGACTAGAAAGTTCTTTCATGATTATTCTTGTAATTTCCTTTCCCACAGATTTTTCACTTTCACTTTTACAGTTGTTTTTCTTTTCAATGTTTTTTTTTTTTTTTTTTTTTTTTTAATTATTATTATTATTATTTTTTTACACATAAATACATGAAAAATAGATTTACACTTGTTTAATCTATACCAAGATTATTTTTATGTTTTCTTCGAGTTCTATATATTCGAAAATATTCCATATTCAAAAAGGTTAAAACATATTGCTTTGACATAACGAAGCCGTAAACGTCCGTTAAAACGCTAAGATATCCGTCCGTATGAGTGAAATAGTGCCGGGAGCAACATATCATACTATTTATTATTGTTTCCATAGACATCGAGTTAGATAATGTTGTTTAAGTATCTTTATGCATTTGACGGCTGAAACCATCTTCCGTTACAAATTCTATTCCATCCTCGTTGCGTATTACGAATGCTATGCGTGAAGAACCTCGTGTTTCTGAAAAGAAAGCTCCAATTTCGGATCTTCAGACTCGAAAGATACGATATCGCATTACTGTCAGCGTGATGGCGAATTTGAATGGAAGTATAAAATTATGCAGTGTCACACCAGAAGTATAACCATAAAGCAGAAAAATTATTTTGATTTTCAGTAGCAGGGATAACGAAGTCTTTCTATATTGGCATTAGATCGCAAGATTTTTACGAAATCATAAAAAGTTTTTTCCATTTACTTTTACTGTAGACTCGCTTATTTATTATTCTCTTTTGAGTGCCGAGGAAATTTTACGTGATATCAACAGCGAGACATAAGATAACATATTTTTATTGATTCTGTATATTTCGTATTATATAACATATACGCAAGTATGAGATATTAAATTAAATATATTCAATTAATAATAAATGTATAATCGAGATTGCCAGATTAGAGGAAATAGGCGAAATACATAAGTTTGTGACTTATTACATTCGCTTACGTACATTTAACTACTTATAATGTATATGTATAATAGCTAATTGAGTGATTCAGAGGTTCCTTACAAAAAATTTTTCCTGAAAATCTTTATGCTATATGTTATAATATAGAATTCAACATTGCACGAGCAAAATTTTCAATAGAAATTTTTATGAATACTTACTCAAGCTAGAATTCCTTAATAATACACGAAATTGCAAAGTATTATTAGTTGAAGTACAGTTGAATCCAATGAAGAGCTTGCAAACTATACCATTTGATATCTCATAAAAGATGTCACAATATTTTAACCATAAAATTACACTCACTCAAGGACAATGAGAAACGCGCCTAAAACAACAGAAATCAAAGTCATCGGAATGGTTTTTGAGCTTCGTTCTTTCACTTCCTCCTGGACAAATAAATAACGATGGAGCGACTCCCCGCCCCAAAAAAAAAAAAAAAAAAACCAAAATCCGTAAGAGAGTTAGAATTGTCATAGCGGCAACGAGGACTCGGGATAGCTCTGGGCAGCTTTACATTTCGTAAATAGAAATTCGCAAAATAATTCCTCGGCCACGTGATGCTCTGCTGACTCGTATCTGCTTGTCCTATAATGATTTAACATCGTGCGTTTGCGCCGAGAGATACACGGCATCGGTCTCCAGTCCCCCCCTTCACCTCCCCCTCCCGCCAATAATCCCAGCCACATTCCACCCTTCCTTCTTCCTGGGGTATCTTTGACTTCTCCCACCAGGGAGATCTTCCTTATCAGCGCCGAGTACTTAGGCTCTTACGCTGTAGGGCCTTCGTTTCACAAGTTGTGTGCTCAGTGCTTAGAAATGAGAAACAAAGTGCCTGATATCAGGTCCTTTTACGATTATATTCGATGCTTGATGAGTGATCAGCTGGAGCGCGAGACACGGCGAGGATTCTTCTGTGGGTGTTACGTTGTATTTAGCGATTTGGGAGAAAAGATTTTAAAAGTACATTTTAAAAGTACAATCTGGCTGATTTCTCTTTTGCATGAGGGGAGTATGAATTTTAAGGTCGCAGACGCTAATTTGTTTGATAAATAATTTGGAAGGTGTCATTGTGAGGAGTCGTTCGCATACTAGGATGTATCAATGATACAATGGCAATTGAAATTTCATTAATTTTGTTACGTGACTTTGCTAATGAAAGCGATAATATGTATATTTTTAAACTACTCCGAATTTAATATTTTTAGAACTCCTCTTGATTATCCTCAACGTTGCCTAATGAATGCTTACGTGTATTATCAGGTATGGAAGAATTTAATTTCACTGTATTTGATATTCTTTGATCACACTACTTACTTTATTTTCTATAGTTTTTACTGACCATAAGATATATTATTAGCAGAGAGTGAAATAATTGCAGAATTATTTGCGCAAAGTATGTTCAAGTATTATCAAATATTTCATTAAATTTTATGATATACTTTGGAATTATTTAATTATTAAATATAAGTTACTGATAACGAAGCAAATATCAGTAATCTGTAATAAATTCAATATAAATTTATTAGAAATTCTGGTTTCTTTATATTAGAATAGTACGAAATATAATATTATTCAAACAGATTAATAAAATAAAGTATAGTTTTTTTTCAGTATATTATTCATTATAAATATTTGTTTGAATTTATAGTAGAAATAAAGAATTAAACTATAAATATTCATTTACTTATATAGAAATATATGTATACATCATATTTTTTTTAACAGTCCGTAGTGATAAGCTTGCATTTATATATTTGAATTTATACAGAAATATGCAACAACGTATTTGCAGAGAGAGAGAGAGAGAGAGAGAGAGAGAGAGAGAGCGCGCGAAAGAGAGAAAGAGAGAGAGAAAGAGAGAGAGAAAGAGAGAATAAATTAATCTCCTAAATAAATTAGTAATGTTTAAAAATAAGAATATGTTAAATACTGTAATTATGCATTATGTAGAATTACATTTATAAAAATTAAAGGAAAAGAAAGCGTTAAAATTTTCTCCTTATAATGCAGTTTTTATATTAAAACTCATTATATTTTTTATCAAATGAATGAATGGATAAATGTTCTTATACCACTCTGGACAATTTATCAAGTATGATTATTTATAATCTAAGAAAATATAAGAAATGTTGTTATTACATAGAATAGTATAATAATAGAAAGATAAAATTTAAATTTCTTACATTAATGTGTAACTATAATAAAAAATAATTTGTATTAAAAATTATTTTTATATGTTTAACTGTAAATTTTTAATCAAACACATATTAATGTTAGTTTTCAGTTATATATATATTAGTTCGGATATATATACATAAATAAATATTAAATGGTATTTAAAATATATTAATTGATGGTCAATTGAAATCTTAATTTTTTTAAATTATTGAGTTTTGATAAATTAAAAATAAATTAATGAAAATTTAATAATATATTCAAATATTTAAAATCTGCCCTTCATATTCTTTTTAATAATTTTTTTAATTAATTTTATGAATAAAATATTTGTATGAGTTTCTATATATTTCTATACTAAGATATGATAAAATCATAAAAAAAAAAATTTGATATTGAGAAAAGCATGAGTTTCTTATTATTAATGTTTAATTATGTAGATTAGACATTTTGAGCATTGTAAGTTTAAAATATATATTAATTAATACTTTAACTAACTATTGCAGTATTAATATTTTTTATTAATATTTTTATTCGTAAATATTTCATATTTTTCTATTTTACAACTTTTCTAATAACAAAATGCATGCAATTCGTTAAAAGATATTATAGTTATAAATTCAGTTCATTAGTATTACGTAATGCAACGAATAATTTTATACAAATTTTTAGTACTTAAAGAGTATTTTAAGTAAGAAATATGGCTCCTCTAATTTTCGTGTAAGCTTAGTTGCCTTTTGTCAGATTGCACGGTACGATTACAAGAAATTAGCTTTTCATATTTATAAATCCCACGCAAATTGAAGTATTTTTATACAATGTAAATGAATAATGAAAATATTATTAATGTTATTTTCGAAAATTTTTCAATAACATTTCATTCTTGAAAACCTACGACTATCAAAATATGATGAAAAATATAATTCGAATATAAAATATGAAAATAGAATAATTCTTTTCATAAAATGTTATTATTTAGAACTGTTAAAATATTTTATTTCATTATTTATTTCGATAAGCACACTGTTTGAGAATAACAATTATTATCAATTATATTTTAATTTTCACCAACATGATTCCCCATTTTGCTCATTTTTTTATTAAATAATTGATTGACTTAATGAACAAGAATTTCAAAGCCCTATTATTATTAAAAATATAAATAATTATCTTTATGAATTATTTATTTTTTCATAATGAATTGATCGACAGTTTATCGATCTGCTTATAGTTTATTGGTAATGATATGGTGTTCTTCATATCAGTATTCCAATCCCTCGAAACATTTGCCAATTTATTTTGCAACATAATAGAGTATAAAATGGAGATTATGCAGTAAAATGATTATTTATCGATTGTTCAAATTAACGGCAAATTCAGTTCTAAAATATATACTCCAATATGATGTACACATTGGCGTTTGTTTAATCGATGGGATTGTTTTGTTATAGACTCCTTTTTTAATTGTTCATTTCTAGTTATAAAGAATAGAGTAGGGGAAAGTCATTGCTAGTTATATTTATTTTTTAAATTCAACGATGAAAAATATGTAAGCTTTCGTTGCTCGTCTCTTTAATGTCTAGGTATCTTGAAAAATGTAAAAATCAGATTGAACTTTGCAATCCAATGAACAAGTTAATTAAATGCTCCATGGTCAATGATAAATTGATTTATTGATTTATTTGCTCGTGGAAAAGTAAATTTTGCTTTTAAACTTTTATATTTAAACAATACATTATGTTGCACATAATAGATACAACGTATTAACTCAAGCGATAGATTAGATTTTCATCATATACAAAGCTCGTATAAATATTTCAAATAATATATTTATATAACTTAAACATGAGAATGCAAAACATTTCGCCTTGCGTCTATTTCTAACGATATTTCGATGAATTGATCTTTGTGATCCATAGTAACATATGGAAAACTGCCCTCGCGATTGTGTCTTATCATCGTCCAGACTATTGGTTACCGATCGATATAAGTCGTATTTTTTCGTGATAATCATATATATTCGTATTGTTACAATGGTTCGATCCTAGCCTCCCCCCTCCCCTCCATCTTATCAGCATGGATAAAAATTATCAATAATAATATTCATTATCAATACTAAATATTACAGTAATTATTGCTGGGTTATAAGATATTTTTTCTACTCGTTGTTAAGTAATCGCCTACAACTCGATGAAATGTATAAATTATATAATGAATACATAAAATAATATCTGTAATTGATGAAACAACCAATTCTCTTTTTTAATTTACATCGAAATTACATAAACAAATAAAAATTGTGTGAAAGATGCATTTATCTATTCATTGTATTTTAATTTTCTAATTGCCTATGAAAATATAGCAAAAACTAGCCTTTCTAGCTACTCACTAGCAATATGAATATTTCCAATATAAATTCATTATAATTACATAATTTTTATACTATTAATATATAAAATAGTGTTAATAATAAAAGCAAATTGTAAACTTTTTCAAATAAAAGCTACTACATTAACGTTTATATGGAAGTTGCGGTAACTACATTCATTTCTATTGAATTCAAACACATACCCTTTGTAACAAATATAATTTATTATGTAAATTTCAAGGTATTTGATTCATTTACTTTATATAACTTATATAGTTATTAATGAATTCATGGAATTTGTAAATTTAACTGTGTCCGAGTATGTAAATTTATACGAACATTTATCATGAATAAATATTTTTTCTATTATTATGTACAGCGGATGTATGTGGATGCGTGGAAAAGAATATGTGTTAGTTGACTGTTGGTTTTTTTTATCAAAGATTTTGAAGATTATGAAATGATTCCATCCAACGTAGAATATTCAGGGTAATTAGAGAATGTTATATGCCAAAATATTATAAATTTTAATAAAATTTCTATATTAAATTTATCATTATAAAGCCAATTTTCCCTGATATAATATTATTGAAAAATTTTCGTATAATATGAAAAACTATCTTTTCTGCTTTCTAATATCTGCATTCCCATCATGCAATGTTTAATTACAAGTTAAATATTTCAAATGATTTCTAAAATGATATAAATTAAATTGCACGAATCCATTAAAATGCACAAACGTCAATATTTACTGAAAATATTGACTTTTTTACTTTCTGGATAAGCATTAGATAATGTTATTTCATAGCAATGATATCGCATGGAGAATATTTGAAATACTCTAGATGTCTAATATTATAGTATAATGTATTTTATTTCTGAATATGCATATTTTATAATAAAACCACTGGGAACATTAAATGCGAATATGTCAGTTCTAAGTAAAAAAAAAAAAAAAAAATCTTAAGAAAAATAATCTAATACGAAAAGACAACATATTTAAATTTAATATTATATTTTACATTATGCAATATAAAATATTAGAATTGTTATCATACAATTTTTCCCTCGTTAATATAAGCATTTATATAACCTTTTTTTTTATATAAAATAATTAGGTGTCTTATTAAAAGAATTGTTAGCAAAGTGTTTTATATATATTTTTACTACGGGATTATTTTGGTTAAAAGTCATAATATGTATATAATGTATTTATGTTTCTGTATTATTAAATTAATTTCATTTCATGAAAATATCGTAAATATTATCATATCGTCAACAAATATCAAGAATAATAAGGAAAAAAAAAGAATTTATCGTTATTATTAAAACAGTATATACATAAAATAGAAGATTTTCTATAAAAATGTTTGCAATATTTATGACTTTAGGAAATATTATAAAATGTATAATAAAACATGTGTTTTTGTGTCAAATATTACGAATATATTAAATTTTATTTACATTATAAGTATTCTATGAAAATATAATTTACGTACCTATATATATATATATATATATATATATATATATATATATATATATATATTCATAAAAATACTAAAAACAAATGCATTAATTTACAACAGATTTGAATTAGCAAACTCCGAAACCTACGATTACGTCAAAATGGTCTAAAACCTACGTATTTCTATTACATCCTTTATGGCGGCGAGTGGCGAGTACGATTTGGCTTGCAGTTTCCAGATTTTGTAAGTTTTCCCTGTGACCGTGGATGCCTTATATTGACTTTGTGTACACAATTGTTTCGTGCAAAGAATATCCAAACGGAAATCTAGGTGCCAAGTTTTCGGTGATTGTCGTTGAACCGGATACCTAGGTATACCTCCAAAGTCTTATACTCCCAAGGGAAGCTCGAAGAGGCGGCGATGAAACTCTAATTACTTCGACCTTCCCTCCCTCTTATTCCTTTCGATGGGTCGGAGCTCTCCGGGCGCTTGATAAGATCCTCCGGCCAATTTCGACTGAAAATTTCACCGGGTTTCGCGATAAAACGCCCAGGCGTTTAACTCTCGTCTGAGTTATAACCTCGAGGGCTTCTTTTTTGTGTCTTTCTCAAAATGTGGCATAGCTATTGCGGAATAATGTATAAATCTCAAGGAGATTTAACAATGTTTACCACCCTCTATACGCATTAACTTCCCATATTCTTTTCTTCACTGTTTTCTTCATTAGGATTCCTTAGTACGGCAAATGTTCGTTTTTTTTTTTTTTTTTTTTTATTTTCAATCACGATCTGTTTTTCGTTTGGTGGTCGTTCAATTTCGAGATCTAGGTTACTTAATTGACCGTTAGATGAAATATAACTCTTTAGATATTTGTTGTACATAGTAGTGCGATAATTGGACACTTCAGTTACGAGATTAAAATATTGTATTTAACGGAGATGTGTAAGCTTTGCATTATTATTATTAAATTTAATTGTTAATTTTTTCAGTTACATATAAACCTATTGTAGCTTCACGTTACTTTCAATTTGCCTTTAGAAGATAATCCAAATTTCATAATTAAAACATGTTTATATATTATTTTACATTTATCGCACATCTCAAATACTCAATAAGAAATACGCTTTTGCTGTCGTGGAGTAAAAATTATAAAAAAATATCGACGAGTACCGAGATAACGGTTAAATGACTAAATATGAATATAATATTAATTTAAAATAATTTATGATAATTGAATGCACAGTCTTATGCTTTGTAAAAAATTGTAAAAACCTATTGAAATTGTTACTTATCAGCTTCCAATATTGAATGCATAAAATTATAAAATATTTTAATAGCTTGAAGACGTGAATTTCAACAAACCACATCACTACAATTTGAATGAAAAAATCAAGTTATGGAAAAAACTGTTATATTTATTATTCGTTTAAAATTGTTCACTTGATTTAAATTTTAAAGGATTCCTGAGCTTTAACGAATAAAAAAAAATATGCAAATCTATAAATCGAATGAAATTCTGGTAAAAATATTGGATCAAGTACTTTGAAAATTCAAATCAAAGGAAAAAATGTATTGTGTTATTATTTGACGTATCCAGTTGATGATGTGGGCGGTATTGTTCAATAAGGTCTCAGGGGTAGGCGGCGGGGAGGGGGGGGGGGCTTATACGAGATATATACGATAGGGGATAGGAATAGGAATAGAAAGATGACTGCAAGCTGATCACACCTTCAAAAGTTATATTATAGGAATTTCCTACATTCGTCTAGAAAAGAGGCCGTTTAAATGTACAAGCGAATATTCACATTTATATGCTCCAGTAAGCCTGTGCGTGGGCGTTTTGTCGTTAATAGCATGTGCTACTCTCTAAAGTGACGTGTAAAGTTGGATGAACTTTATCGAAAAATTCGCTAGACTGGCCGAGACAAAATTTTCAGAAATTCTTTTTATCCCGTTTCCCTTCTGATTGTTCCTGATCTCTAGATATTCTCACAATATTCATTATAACTAAGTTTAATTGGAAATTTATTTGTATTTTAATCATAATAAAAGGAAATTTTAATTGATGGTAAGAATATATATTCCGAACAGCAGTCGGATTTTATTAGTTTTTTATATAGGTTTCATAAATGTACATAATATAATATTATATAATGATTATATTAGATAGAGAATATACTTTCAACGGTGCTTAATGATTTTGTGAAATAAATATTTATAAATTTACTATAATAATCTAGTATATTTATTTAACGTATTATATATATATATATATATATATATATATATATATATACTTATGCTTATTTATTTTTCAGTATTAACAAAGAAAAATAGGTGAAGTGATAGAGGCTCGTAATGAGTTGGAAATTGCACCTCTTCATATATAGATTTCAAACAACTGTGTGTAGCAAGTATACGAGACGAGTATACTAGCTATTAAAGATAAAATACAAATGTTCTATATTTATAGGATATTTATTATTCATTATTTTATTAATTTTCCTTATTTATTTTACTATTAAAATAAAAAATTCCTTTTAACATAAATTTTTTATGTACAAAAATTTTATATTATACGAATATGAATTATAATTTATGATATTATGAATATGACTTTGAAAAAAATAACGTGTATTTTATAATGTGTTCAATTGAATTAAAAAATTATATTTTCTTCAATGATTTTAATTAAATAGTGAAATTTTACGGATAATTTGATTACGATTTATTTTCAAGATTTTTAATTAAAATTATCTTATTTAAATTACATTGTATGAAGACATTTATTCTAACAAGATCTAGAAATGTATTTAATTATAAATTGAATTACTATTTAGAATCATAATCTATAATATAATGGAGTAATTACTCCATTGATATTGTCATATGCAAAATGAACATGATATATTAAAAACATTTAACTTTATCTACTTTATAAATAACCATAAATTACAATGTCTATAGATGAAAATTTCAATAAATTATCTTAATTTAGCAAGAGAAAATTTATCAATATATATATATATCAACTATTCATGCAAGAAAATAACATCAGGATTTATATATATAACGGTTTATTTTACATTATATCTGTGATCTTATAAATTATCGTGCACATAGATATTGAATCAAGACGTTAAACAACTATATTCTAAATTAAATTACATCTTATAGACGATATTATTTGAATAATTTTTAATTACTCGTATTTAAGAGCATTTAAGAGGTATTAAAATGATAGAAATAAAATTACAATTTCCATGCTTTAAATTTTGATTAATCCTCTATTACTAATTCTACTAATTATAATTTTTATGAATAAGTATTGCTTTCAATCATAATAATCCATTAAAAATATAAAAATTAGAACATTTTGAGTATTAATTTAGATTGGTATATACTGGGAGTTATATACGATTGGAAATTAAACTTACAATCTATTAAAGTCGCTAATTATTACGAAACATAATTTAATGCCTATAATCGACGTTGAATAATGTTGCGCAATATTTTCTGTTCAAAATTTATTTCATATGAAGAAAATTGAAAAAATTAAAATTTCATTTTTATCGTATTAAAATTTATTAATTGACCAATAGGTTATAACCCGTAAATTAATATATTCATACGTCATTCATTAATATATCATTAAAAAATCTTATTAAAATTTTGTTTTAAATAATTTTTCATTATTTTTATTAAGCACTTAGCTGTAAGGTTTGATAATAAAATGATAATGAATAATTTAATATAAGATGTTTTTGAAATTGTTAACTTAAATATAATTTAAATATAATTATATAAATATAATAATAAATATAAATTAAATACAAACGTATTTAAATATAATTTTGCAGTTCGGATTTACAAAATGAACATATTTTTTTTTAACTCTTTTAATTAATATTTTAGTTTCATTATATTGGAAAAACAAGTTAAGTATGTTTAAGTCATTTGAACTTTAATTATTCCGAATTAAATATAAAATAAGTTCTTTTACCGTTTAAATTTTAAATTATAATATAAATGTTTTATAAAGAAAATTTGAATATTTAAATAAAATGAAATTTTAGTCAGTTACCGGAAATAGTCACTACAAATTATCAAAAATTCCATTTCATTCTTAACCATCAAGTAATGACAAATAGATTGAAGATGTAATCGTAAGACTCTAAGGGTAAGATAATTATTCCTAGTAAATATGAAATAAATAAATTTTCACTCACACACACAACATTTGCAAAAAATTTTCAATAATTTTGTCCAAAATGTCAAGAAAACATTGTCGACAAACAACAAATCCTATTATCCAACAATCATCATAAATATCATGTTCATCGTGTTCATCATAAATAAGAAAGTAGTTTAGCAAAGTTCGAAATCGTTCTAATTGAATAGTTATTGCGTAGTAAGAAACGGATAGGATATTTTAAAATCACGCGCTCAGCGGGACCAAATATTTTCACGTCACCCACCTTTTCCATCAAAACAGCCAACTGTCTATCGGCTAACCGCGAAGGAAAAACTATTTTCCCAACAAAAATATGCGGCTGTATCGGACTACTTTGAGTAGAATTTAAGTAGTCACGGATAATATAAATGAGATGAGATGGATCGGTACGAGAAACATAGACGACTGAGTCTTTCTCTTTTCATTTGACAGATGCGAAGCTAATTATTAAGCTTTCAATATGGTGATAATTAAACAAAGAAAGTACTGCTAACTCAATTCTGCCATTATGCGATACGCTTATAAAGTATCAATTATAATGGCGAATGCGTCTATTTCTAATTATTGTCAATAAATTTAACGATTGAATAATACGCGTTTACGATCCTACAAATTCAATAAATTTATGCAGAGTTATGCAGAGAATTATATAATTGAAATGTATAAGTCGTAAATTTATATGGCATATGGCACTTTATGGGAAATGCTTTCAATATTACGTATTTATCATTTGTCTTTTCTGATTATTAGTTCAGTTTTTTAAATTTTCTGTTATTTTGTTATTCGTAGTTATTATATGTTAATCATCATTTCACATTAATTTATTATACGCAATTAGCCAGCTACTTCAACGAATAATCAATTGATTATAATAATAATATAAGAAAATATAATCCATTACTTAAAATCGATTTTACAATATTTCAGATAACAAATATCTCTATTTTTGCAACTATTTCAATTCATATCTATGCTACAAATTTAAACTTATGCTATAGCTTTGGAATTTTGTCTTATGAGTATTGTTATGTAGTTCAAAAGTGTAATTAAAAGTTTTTTTTTTTTATTTAATTAAAGTACTTATTATTTAAGAGTGAAATATATTTTTAAAAATCCTGCCTTTTATTGAAAATGAAATCAGGAATAATTAAACAAGTTTATCTTATTTCTTTATAACATAAAGAATCGCTTTGATGTTGCACCATTCATTGGAGTTATTACTATTCATTTGCTTTGCTCGTTAAATTTATAAGAAAATTTGAAAAATTCATTAATTTATGCTTGGACAAATTGGACAGATAAATTATTATAATCGAAAACGCTATAATACTGATTACAATTAATTAGACGAATACTTTTAAGAATTTCGTATTTATTATAACTCAATTTAATTTAATTTCTTATAAACTATCCCATTGTATACTATTATATATATTATAAATATATAAATTATATACTATTATGACTACTATTCTGCTATATATTTTTATAATTTAGAACTTTCGTAAACTCCGGCAATTGAAATCTTTTGGAAAAAAAATTGATAAAATATTAATTATAATTTTCAGATATTCATTATTAATATAAATTTTAATTGGTAATAAATAACAAATTATAACATCGTGTAAAATAACGAAATATTATTAAATACTTTAATTTTTGAGTAACATGAAATTTGTATATTACTAAGCTTGGATAAATGCTCACTTATGTCAAAAATAAATAAGGACTTAACGGTTTGAGATAATAACAGTGATCTTTCATCATATAATATCTTATTTTTAAATTTTTCTTATAATTTTATATTCTAAATATATGATTTTGATTATGCAGTTCAAGATATTTTTCTATAGTTATTTTATGTTCTTTATTTTCTTATTTTTTTTTTTTTTTGAAGCAAATATATACTTTTTACTTTTCCTATCATAAAAATCAACGAGTCTATAGTAACGAAGATTTAGCCTTACCAGATAAAGAATTTTTTTATATAAACGATATTCGATATCATTTGCTATATTGTGTGTACGTGAAGAGAAAGTTCAAAAATACTTTTTTTATTGAATCACTCTACATTTGAAATTTGAATATAAAATATATAATTTTAAATTGTTTTTATTACTGTCAACTTTCTTTCAAGATTTCTTATGAATATTGTATATCCAAGTATTATTCCGTTAAAAAACAACATATTCAACACTTAATAAAGTAATATTCATCAATTATCCAATTTTTATCAAGATATTAATAATTTAATAGGCAATATATATTTATAATTAAAGAACACACGGGCAGTTCTAGTAATTTTAGAAATTACAAAATAATGTTTGTTTTGAATAAATTATGTTTTAACGAATTTTTCATGGCAATCGATAAAGTATATATTACTTTCCAATGCATTCATTTCTAAAACATTGAATTGATAAAATAAAGACATCGATCACATGTAAGATACCTCAGAATGAGTTTATAAACAATTAAATTATAATTAGAAATTTAAATTAGCAATATGTATAGGATAAAAATTGAATTTTTAGAATAATATTAGATTTTACAACATCATATTATTTTAAATATATTTACATACGAGTATAAATATACAAATCCAAGAACACTACTTATTACAACAATTAATAATTAATATAAATTATGTTTCCATTGATAGTAGTATTAAATATATCAAGAGAATCTCATTCGTCAATTTGTCATTTAATTATATGAAATATATAAATATTAATCTTACGTAAAATGAATTGAGAATTTTTGAACAGAGAATCTCAAATGCCTAGATAATCGATAATATTGTAATATCAAGGCAAACCAACTACTCCATGTATATAATATTAACATATAATATATTTTGGAAGCAGTTACATACGTGACAGTGTAATATCATATTCAGTAACTTTAATTTATCATTATATCATTAAATTTCTAACTAAAAAAAATTATAAATACGTCACTATGTATTAGCTTTTAATATTAAAACCGATATAACTATGTGAAATTAATATAAGCTCAACAATTCGTGAGAATGGTCTTATTAAGAAATTGATATAATTAATAAAATCAATGGAATTATGTATAATGAAATTTTTAACTACTATATAAGGACAGAAAATCAAAGTAAAGAACTTTTTTTAGAATTCTCTAAAACAATTAAATTTAGTAGCAAAAATCTACTATATCTGTTCAAACATAAAAATTTTAACACTTATTGCCCATAAAAATATTTGTGTATATATGTATGTATATATATATATATATATATATATATATATATATATGTATATGTAGATATAAGAGTCAAGTATTAAAAATTGTCTTTGAATTGATACAGTAAGTAATAAAGAATTTATCTATTAGAAATAAATCATTGGTATTTATGGAACAAATAGGTAATTGTAAAAATAAAAAAAAAATCATATAATGATTATACTCAGTTTGTAAAATTAACAAATATCATGGAGTAGAAGAAGAATAAATCATTCTATTGTTTACTTGACTCCTATTAATATATATTTGTATATTATTTTTTGAATAAAAAAATAAAAATATTAAGGGAAAAAAAAAATAAAAATGTAGATGATAACAATAGAAGTAGAAACAAAGAACGATGAATGAAGGATGAACGTCAATGTATAAAAAACACTGTCATACAAAAGGTGAACAAAAATACATGAATATAATATATAAATATGTATATGCGCATTATATAATAAGATGTTCAATGTCGCATCTCATAAACGAACGAACGAGTGGAGAAAATCAATATATATATATATATATATATATATATATATATATATATATATATATATATATATATGCATATATTTAATTATAAATAAAATATATAAATATATGTATATATAATTATAAAAATACATGTGAAATTCTACAGTATACTCTGCAAATTAAATAGCTCATTTCTCTAGTAATAGCTGTTTTGTGTAATTAAAAAAATAAACATGAAAATACATTTGCAATTATAAATAGTCTTGAAATTTACATGAGAACATCTAATTCGTATTTTCTTTGTATTTCTTAATTTTTCTTATTTTATCGGTCGTAAGTAATTGTTATGCTTCTATTAGAATTATATATATTATATCGAAAATTTGTAATAAATGAACGAGAAATGCAGTTAATTGTATTATAGACAATTAAATGGATTGATGTTATTGAATAATATTCGTATATATTATTGTAGAATTATAATTAGAGTATTTTATCTCAAGTTAAAGACATAATTTACAATTTATTAATAAATTAAAAGATCCAGCTGTACATTTGTTATTAATTATTGAATTAATAAACAGAGTCTGGTATACTTGTAAAAATCACAGGTATATAACCTCGAGGGAAAATCTACGCATACAAACCCACATGTTTCATATATATATATATATATATATTTTTTTTTTGGGTTGTGTGTGTGCGTGTACTTTTGTGTGTGTGTGTGTGTGTGTGTGTGTGTGTGTGTGTGTGTGCATATGTATATAAAGAATGGAACAAGAGCAGAACAGCAATATCCGTTATACGTAAAAATACGTTCATCCAAAACGTCAAATTGCTTTTAGACGAAAATGTTAAAATGAAAAACAACGCAAAGGAAATAAACAATACATGAGTAAGTCTGAATCAATGGCCGCTTTGCATTAATAAAAACAGAAAGAAAAAAGAAAAACAAACAAAACTCTTTCGGGATAAGCTTTCGGCACCTTGAAGCCGTCATAGGTCCAGGAGCCTAACTTCAAAACGCAGGTCTGTACGTCGTATGGAAAGAACTCAACGTCGATGGAGCAGGAGGACTTATAAACTGCTGGTGGCTGCCAGACGACTAATCCTGAATAGTAGACGGTGGCCTTGGTCATCAGCGTCACCTCGTAGTTGCCGTCGGCGCTGCGAACACCGTAACAAAAAAAACAAGCCCTGGGTGATACCACGCTCACGCTCTCGCTCTCGCTCTCTCTCTCTCTCTCTCTCTCTCTCTATCTCTTTGTCTCTCTTTGTCTCTCTCTCTCTCTCTCTGTCGGCGCAACCACCTATTTCTCATTCGTAGCGTCAAGTTTCGTTTTGTTACATATTTCCTTCCCAACTCCCCTTCTTTTCTTATTCATTCGCCTCCTGGACATTTCGTGCACATATACTCGTATTTTTATCCATATTTATTGCTCTTTATTATAATTATACCTTTAACTATGACAATAGTATCGTTATTTTAAAAACGTAAATCATATAGTTCGGCGTTCGAGTCAAACAGTCTTTAGTGTTCCAATGAATTTCACGAACAGATTTATTATTTAGAGATGTATTATCTTGTTTAGAAGAATAATCTAATAAATTATTCATTTGTTATTGTATTTAATTCGCTGTGTTATAGAATGTTTACTTGTTGCTTTATTAAACACGATGAGCCACTTGTATATACGTAATTATAGTATATTTGCTAATTTCAAGGAATTTTAATGCATCGTAGTTCCCTATTATCAAATTTATCTATTAATTCGCTTACACGTCATTGTAAAATCAATTGAACGAGTTCGAGAAAGAAATTTGTATGAGACTGTACAAAAAATATGTTATTTGTATATATAAAAAATTGTTGTTTATAGTAATATATATTTGTATATCTAAAAAATATCTAATTGGAAAAAAATTTAATGATATTTAAATTATACGAAGGATGTTGTATTTAAGAATTTAATGTAAATATACTAGTGATAAAAAGGATTAATCATGATTTATTTTTAAAAACAATTAAGAACAATATATATATATATATATATATATATAGATTTATTGTTGTTGCTATTTTGAATGAATCGATAATTTTATAATGCATGATCAACAAGTGAATTAATACTACTGTCAATGATATTAACAAAACCATAGTTTTCAAGATATTTATAAGATTAGATTTAATGAAATGTATCGCGTCCAGGAGGTTCTCGTATGGTTGATATCGCATATTTCGTTGTCTCAGTTTATGAAACATCGAAACACACCATATATGAAATTATTGAAAAGAGTAGTATAGAATGTGTGTGCGTCAGTATTAAGAATAATTGAGAGCATATTAATATATAATGTAAGTACGTAGCCAACTTGCAATATAATCTAAAAAGAGATAAAACACATCGCAGAACACACACTCTAATGCAGCTATCGATTAGAGGGTTGGATGTAGTATTATCGTTTTGTTAATGGTGGGTGGTTTATGGTGTGGTGTTGGAGGCTAAGGAAGGTGTTATTTGTCTAAATGTTAAATTATTGTCAAAAAGTAGGCGGATAAGAAGTGGTGCATCTCTATCAACATTACATCTAATGAATTAGCATAAAAGATTTTTAAATCAACAAACACGTTTATAGATTATTGCTGATAATATGCAAATGCTAATAATCGGAATAGAGAGATTGAATAGGTGAAATTTTGAAGAAAACGCTCCACTTCCTCTTGCGCGAGTCACGAGAGAGAATAAATAACGAATAAAAAAAGAGGGGAATAACAGTGATGGTTGTTATGCAGTGTGCATTGTTTGCGCGTGCTTTGCTTTCCGCACCATAAATATTGCACCCTGCGTGGTGTTAATAATAATAATACTAAAAGTAGTGAGGTGTTAGAGGCTATATTATTAGATTAGTTAACAATAGTATTAGCAATATTAGTATGACTAGTAGTAATATTAGTAATGGTATTGGTAGTACATGTAGTAGTAGTAGTGGTAGTGGTGGTAGTAGTAGTAATAGTAGTAGTAGTGGTGGTGGTAGTAGTATCAGTAGTAGTAACAATCGTAGTAGTAACAATCGTAGTAGTACTAGTAGCAGTAGTAGTAGTAGTAGTAGTAGTAGTAGTAGTAGTAGTAGTAGTAGCTATAATAGTTCTAATAGTGGTAATCGTGATGATTGTGATGATGATGATGATGATGATGATGATGATGATGATAGTAATACTAGTAGTAGTATTGGTATTAGTAGTAGCGGTAGCGGTAGTGGTAGCGGTAATAGTAGTGGTAACAATTCTAGTAGTAATAAAAGTAATAGCGGCAGTAGAATTGGTTATATGCGCGGCTGTAAAGTCAAGAGGGGCAAGAAGAGTATATAATACATACTAGATAAGAAAGTGACAGAATAGTATACAATACAGGGAGCTTTACTAGTCATATACTCTCACACAGCGTCGCCATACGTGTGGGCCATCGCGTTGGATGGCCATCGTTCGTTTGCTTATCTTACATAGACATAACGTGGTTTCAACTTCATAATAGTTGCATACATAGATGCATATATAGATAAACATATGAATTCGTTATGATATATAAATATCCATACATGAACACACAGGGGATGCTGTCATTAATAAAGTGGTGTGCGCGCGCGCGCGCGTGTTTGCGTGTGCGTGCGTGTCCGTGTCCGTGTGCGTGTGCGTGTGCGTGCGTGCGTGTGTGTGTGTGTGTGTCCGTGTCCGTGTCCGTGTGCGTGTGCGTGTGCGTGTGCGTGCGTGCGTGTGTGTGTGTGTGTGTCCGTGTCCGTGTCCGTGTGCGTGTGCGTGTGCGTGCGTGCGTGTGTGTGTGTGTGTGTCCGTGTCCGTGTCCGTGTGCGTGTGCGTGTGCGTGCCGAAGCCCGCGCATCCTCATCCCACGTTCAGTCCTGTGATTTTCTGTGCATGTGACTTGCGCGCTGACGGATCCCTACTTATAAATATATAGAGTGCGCTCTGGAGTGGCGGGAACGACGAGCAAGGACCGCAAGATCCTTTGGAGGTGCGCGCAGATTGACCGTTTGGCCCTGGGGACGAGCCGAGGCGCGAGATGGCGACTACGGACTTATGCGACGGCGACTACTTGGGCGCCTATCGGCGCTTCCTCGAGCACTTCACTATCATGCATTGCGCGTTTACCTTGAAGCCGTCGTAGGTCCACGAACCGAACTTGAGTACGCAGGTCTGCTCGTCAAAAGGGAAGTACTCGACGTCGATTTCGCAGGAGGACTTGTATATCGCTGGCGGCTTCCACTCGACCAAGCCCTGGTGGTAGATGGTGGCCTTCGTGGCCAAGGTCACCTCGAAGTTTCCGTCCGCGCTGCGAGCGAGCACATTAGTGGTTCTGGGCGCTGCGGCGGTCGAGAGAGCTTACTTTGTACTTTCCGATTTTTCAGTCGGAGTGCCCTGACTTATCATTCCTTTAGCCGCTCTTTGACACAGCCTTTCGCCATTCCTCGGGCGTATCAGCCGAGGGCTGGGAAGCCGGGGATCCGCCGTCCCCGAGCGCGCTCATTGGGTAAAAGGGATATTCGATTTTCTTACCGTTCTATCGGCTAATCGAATACCGCTAGTTATGCCGCTTGTGCGAGTGAACTTTAATGCGCTCGGCGCGGTGCATCAGCCGTGACGCGATGAATAACTGATTCGTATGGGTATTTTCAATTTACGTCTCGACTGCGTTTATTTACTCTCGTATTCAATAATATAAGCCTTGATAGATATTTAATTAAAATCAATTATTCACGGCCGAGGGGGCAAAATAGTTAGTCGGAAAAACTAATTTGCATGCACTCGTAAAATCGGAAAATTGTGAAAGATAATGGCCGTTGGTAAATTGTCGGGACATGAAATTTAATACAATATCAACACTCGATCGACGGCTCTGTTAAAAAGAGACGGAACGAAAGAGAGCTCCAACATTTTAACCCTACGTCGCAGTTATAAACTTTTTTCTTACTTTAATATTCGTTTGATGCGTTTGATGTTTGTTGGATGAAAAGTTTTACCTAACGTCATAGCGAAATACGCGCATTCACGAATCAATGTGCTCCAGCGTTATTCTAATACATCTTGTGTCTTATGTCTGGAGTTTGAAAAAAAACAAATATCACTGTTTTACCCAATGATTGATACAATAGTGTACTGCTACGAGCAGATGAAATATGCATGAAATAAAGATCGATATTTGATTTACGGGCATAAATTTTTGCCGCATACCCATTATTTTACAATTATTTCTCCTTTCACCTCGAGACAATATTTTTATTACGGATTTCGCACAAGCGCACTTGGGCTCTCATTATGCATGATATAACATGTCTTGTCACTTGCATTTTCATGTCAGAGTCCAAGATAAAATTCCAGCAGAGGCTAATGCAAAATTACTTAATAGGAGATGTTTGACCAACAGAATTAAACAAGGAATGTTCCAACACTCGGCCATCGAATGCATAGTTTCAAGAACAAACAATGATCATCAATTATTTACAATAATATAATATATTGATAATTTCGTCATTATTGCTTTTGTTGCAAATACTTAGCCTTAGTCTGGTACCTATTTTCATAATCTATTTTTATTATTTTTTTTTCATATCGCTCGGATTCTCCGTTTCGAAGAATAATGAATCACAGTCGTTGATTATGTGTTGTGTGAAAAAAGTGTTGTACAGACTTGATTTTCAACCAATTCTTACGTTATCTGATTCGGATTCGTTATCAGCTTCGGATACGAACTTCTCTAAATTCATAACAATGAATTGATACATGAAATTTTGGATTTATCAATGCAACTATGAAATTATAAATATTATTTAATTCGTTATACATAAATACTCGAGTTATACATCTTTCTGTAAAGTGCTAACAAATAGAATAGATGTCAGTTAATTAGAATTTTCACTATTAGAAATATTTATTAGGAGTTGTAAGCGTAATCACTAATTACATTGATATATCATTTTAATTATCTTTATAAAGGAGTAAAATAAAAAAAAATATATATAATTTTCATTGAAAAATCTTGGAAAACCATGCTATGCTACAACATTCAAATTATCGGTATTTATTTCTGTATTTCATTTGCAATTAGTTCACTTTGTTCATTAACTAAACGAAGGAATATTTAGGCCAATAATTGTATCTTTATCAACGACATTACTTTATTTCCAAATTGGCCTTTCCATATGCATTATCCTTTCGCACTTCATTTTCATGAACAGGAAATTTGATTTTCCGAGTGGAAAGTAACGTCTTACCGCATTTGCCGCACTTTTTATTAATTTCATAATCAGTTATCTATTAATATATAACATTCATTGTTTAACCACTTACGACGTTTAGCTACATTAACTATATATTTGTAAATATATTAGATATATATATATATATATATATATATATATATATATATATTTAGAAAAAACGAAAAGCTTTCATTTTCAGTTTTGTATCTTTTATTATAAGCTTATTGACGGATCGTAAAAATACTTTTTTCTAATACATTTCAATCGATTGTTTACCATTTTCAACTAACAAAATAAATAGTTTTAAAAATATTTTATAGTTTTTTCAATGATTATCGTGTAAATTGAAACAAACATTAATAATAATTTTTGTAATTTTCTAATTTAATAGGATTTATAATTTCAACGAAAATTCACAATTCATTCTAATCGTCAATACCTTTTACGAAAAGAATTACAAGTCATAGTACAATTGATTTTCTTTTTAAAGTTGAAAATATTCTAAGAAAAGAAAATGGCTAGTCAGGTTCAATCCTCCGTAGTACGTGTAATAGTAATGAAAAGTTTAAAACTAAAAATGCCCGTATTGCTTGCTTTTAATTGCAAAAATCAATTAATTCATTTCACGTGAATAAAAATTCGACTAAGTTGACATGACCGCATAAAGAAAAATATCCAAATAATAATAATAATAATAATTGACCATTAAAATTTCATTCGATTGGTATTGTTTTAATATTATTTCAATTTTATTAGCTTGTTTTAAATAGAAAAACGATAGATTTAAACAAACATCACCGATGCAAAGTCACTAATACGTTATCAGTGCAGTCGCTTGTGCGCCTGTTTAGCTGGATAAACAAGACTTGCCCCAAGGACGCGATACGTAAAGCCCGACAAGAGTATAGCATGATACACGTAAAGCAGAAGCTTAAAGCATCTGATATACTATAGGTGGGCGAGTGGGTGGATTGGTGTGCGTGGGTACGAGGGTGAGGGAGAAAAGGGACAGAAAATTAACGGAAAGTGGAGTTTAGGGTTAATCAGCTTCGGTTCTGTTGCTTTGACATTGGACGCGTCTGTTGGTAGGATTTGCTCTGGAATATTGGTGCAGAGCAAGCACCATGTTTTTTTTTTCCTCGAATACATGTATTTTCTAATGCTCGTGTCATTCGTTACAACACTTTCTCTCACCCCTCTACCTCTTCCCGTCCTTTATAATTGCACTTGCATCGCTTCTAGTTGATTTCATCGCAATTGCTACCGTATTTATAAGCTATGACTATGAATTTGATTAAATATAATTACTATTTTGCATTGTAAAATTTATAATATGATATAGATTAAGAGAATTATTCTTTTAAATCTACATAATAGAATATTTTCGTCTTATTCGTTTATATATGGCTTACCAATGATATCGTAATAAAAGTTTTACACCTTGTATAAGAGTCTTTAAATGACAACAAAAATGTTAGATGATTAAGAATAACGAAATAATAGTCAATTAATCAAGCAGTATTTTCATTAAACAAAAGTAAAATATTAATTTTCCATTTTATTTTAAAGTGTGCGTGAAGTTTTTAAAATTTATTTTAAAAATTATATGTACAGGATTTATTAGTATTTACATAATAATTTTATTTTAAATACACTGACTGATTGTATAATATCTATTTTATATTAATAAAATTCAATATATATATATATATATATATATATAGATTTAACCAACATATATTTAAAATAATTACAGCAAATATTTTGATATATTTACGATTAGTATACTATGAAGTATTTTTGCTACATAATTCTGTTATAATTATTTACAATAGAAATGTAAGAACCAAAAATGTGATCGCCAAAAGTGAAATGCTGAAATGCTCTTTACTCCAAGCCACATCTCTCTCTCTCTCTCTCTCTCTCTCTCTCTCTGTCTTTCTATCTCTCTTTCTATCTCTCTATGTATCCGCTTCATGTCCTTGTCATTTCTCCGATACACTACCTCGCTCGACAATTTACATATACTCCACGATTCGCGTCGAGGGCGTTTTCACCTCGCATTCTCCTATATTAGGACGTGAAATTGCAGTTTCCTATTGCGAGAACTTTCATTAGACCGGTATAGCATCATATTGTGACTGCTGTTTTAAAATTCACTTTCAGGAAATGCTGAAAGATGAAAGAGAAAGTGCACGACTTATCGTTTCTACAATTTCGGCTAGTCTTTTTTGCATTATTGCTTCGTTAGATTTCGGAAATCGACGAATTAAGAAGCAATTGAGTTGACGCAGAAATTAGTCAGTTACGAGTAGTTGAATCAAATAATTTGTCATTTTCCAGCGGCCGTTGTTCCTCTGTATTTACACATACGTAATCAGGATTCAATTGCTTGCTACAAAGAATTTTTCATACTTTGAAAAATCGTCTTTTAACACATGTGTAAATGCCAGTATTACTTTTTCAAATTTTATATGTAATTTAAGCTGTTATGCCATTTATTTTATTTCTAATTGGTAATAAAAGTCAAATTAATAAAATAATTTTAAGAAATCTAAATGTACCTCCATGCCTTTTAAAAATAATCATATTTTTACTATTTGAAAAGCAGCGACTGAAAATGAAATTAAACTTTTCAAAAATTTACTCCGTTACTCATTATTAAAAAAAAAATGGCTTTCTTAGAATATTATAATGATTGTTAATAATAAAAATTATTTCATGCATTGTGCATATTTCAGGTAGTTACTAACTATATTTATATGAAACATTAGAAAAATAATGCTCTAAATTTTCCTTAAATTTTGCAAGAATAAACATGGATTATTTTATAATGTTAAAAAGAAAATATTTTGTTTTAATTACATTAAATACTTTCAAGAATATAATAAGATATAAGAAAAATTAATTTGTTAAAGAAAAATATAGACAGACTGAAATCATTTTATGCAAAAAAAAAAAAAAAAAAAAAAACCTCCAATACCACGTGGACCAATTCACTTAGCGTATTTTTAGGCAATTCGATGTCACTTCATATTCTTTTAGTTTTTGACACTTATGCTGTTTTATCATACTCGAAGCTTCTTTATGTAAAATATGATTAATGCATAAGTAATAAGTATAACTTAACATGGACAGAACTTAATATCGTTATTTTATTCATATATAAAGATGTCCTGTGTTATCTTCGTTTTTTTTGTTATTTAAATTCATAAGAATATCATCTAAAATCTATAAATTTATGATTTTTAATTTTTAATAAATCGCAATTTATGTATATAACATTAAATTATTAAATTAGTTATTTATTATTTATTTAGCAATTTTAATAACAACATTCTAAAATGATTTCAAACAAGAAGAATTTACTGCTTATGAATTTTCTTGAGACTCTAAATTATTGTTTTTTTTTTTTTTTTTTTTTTTTTTTTTTTTTAGTATTAATTAAACTTGAAATATTTATAATATATTTAATTAGTTAAACTATATTTAATAATATATAATGTAATACAATTAAAGTAATTGTATTAACTATATATTTAATTGTTAATTGTATATTTAAATAGAGTCAAAGTAACTTCTACAATAGCTTTACGTGCAAATTTAGCTTTTCTTATTTACTAAGAATTTATTTATTTGTGAGTTTAGTAAATAATATTGTTCTATCTTGTATTTTCTTTTATTGTTTCTTCAATAATTCTTTAAGTCTCGATCGAGCGATACAAAAGTATCAAAGCGACAGAAGATAATTTACAAATAATTTAATGAAGCTATAAATTATCAGATTAAATTGTTAATTCCTAGTATTATTATAATATCGGAATGTAAAAAATTCTTATATGAATATTTACTTCTTTCCATTAATCACAATATCCGTAATTAAATGATTGAAAGCGAAAGATGGCACAGTATATTCTTTAATTTTACTATAAATTACATGAACCTAATTCGTATTAATTGACATTTTAAAAAAGTTATATCAGTGATGTAATTATATTTGATTTACTTAGTCTACTGGTAATAAAATATATAAGGGAGTGATTGTGTTTTAAGTTGTCTCCTATTTATATTCTCTCATTCTGCAAAACTCTTTCTATTTTATTGGATTGAAAGATGACTTTTATGATTGCGTCAAGCCAGTATTTGACAAACTTAAAAGCATAGGAGTATATTTGAAGGAGTGACTTTTGTTTTCTGAATTTTATTCCGTGCAAGCCGTAATTTTTTAAAGATGTTTAAAGAGAATAAGAGAATGAAATTTACAGACTATTTAGGTGTGTATATATGGCACCTTCTCGTTTCCCACTTTCCTCCCTTTCTGCTTTCGAAAGACCGTCCAATATTTTCTCTCGGCTGAAATTACATCAAGAGCTTGCTTAAAGTATTCGGAGGGGCTTATTTTTCAAGAGCTTGCGCATTTTACGCTTTCCTTCTTTTCATTCTAAAGAACTAACTTCAGCACTTTTTATTAGTTTTCTGTAAATGAAGATTTGTAGTTTTCAGGTGTATAAGAGCGCGAGAAAGATATATAATTACGCACTGAGTAAATATTATTTTCATAGAAATTTTTCAAACTTTCTATCGAAATTCATTACACGAGATTAAATACTTCAAATAGACTCCGCTTTGGATAAGTAATTTTTTCTAATATTTGATCTTTATTGTATTATTATAAGAATTACGTTTGTAATATTAGATAAAATTGACGTGTTAGTCAAACTTGTTATTCATATAGATAAGATTTATATATATATATATATATATATATAAATTGATGATGATAAATTGATAAACGTAAGAGAAAATAGCCGATAAGTTAAATTTATTATATATGTACACATATATAATATAATGTAAAAGATATAATGTTAACTCTCCACTAATACTTTAATGATAATCCAAGACTATTTTCGTTTAGACGCTTTCATTTGACAAAGATTTATATTACACAATAAAAGATATTAGGGCAAATAAAAGATATCACGATTTACATTATGAAAAAGTATTGATACGTCTTTTTACTATTATTTACCTTAAAAAACAAGTTATATATTTAGTGGATAAATTAAAAGTTTTTTTCTATCAGTCTACAAAAAAATATCGTTTAATTTTCTATAAGTTTTAAGTAAGAATTTTTTTTAAACTTTTTGCCTTACTTTATTATTAAAAATATTAATTATTCGCAATTGTGTAATGATTTTCTAATTTGATTTATTATTGTAGAACGGAATGTCAAATAAGTGAAAGGTTATTTTCTTTGTGTATACTTATCTCATATTAAATTAATGGGCGAAAAAAGGATTTATCTTCTAAATCTAGATTTTAATTAGTAAGTTTTACTTTAAATTTCATTTAAGAAACTCTTGGCACTTTAATCCAGAATGTAACAATAGACATTTGATCAAAATCATTGTTCATTATTATATGGTTTATCTTAATACAATTAAAGGAGTTTATTTTTATGATCGTAAGGCTTTTAAACGTTTGCATACGTAATAAAGTGTGAGTGTAATATATAATGGAATATGCTTGCAAATTGAAGTTGCTATGATAATTGACATTTCAGAAACTAGTAATTGTATCGTGGAACCAGTGGTGAAAGAAAAAAATGTGATAAAAAGAACAACAAATTTTATCATCCATGTTTAAAATGCCTACGTATGGAAAAAATTTTTAATGTATTAGCGTGAAAAATTTGAAGTGTGCATTAGAAAATATTTGAAAACTGTATATATCGAGGATTAGAATGTCAGTATTTAAAGAACAGGGGAAAATCCTCATGGCTCACTAAAATTATCCAGGCAGAAAGAGCGAGTATCTGAAATTCCATTTCGTGCCAAACTTTCGTAAATCGAAAGTGTGGAAACGCTTTTTATATCGTAACGGAGACAATGCAATGGCCGTCGGCATCGACTCAAAATCCGATGAGCTCGATTACATTGACGAGTAGAAGTGGAAGGGAATTCCGAGTCTTCGCATAATCCCGCCAAGGGACTCAATAAGGAGTGGTCGAAAGGGCCGAAAAGAGATGGGACTCGTCGGTGGCGAGCGGTGGCGGAATTTCGCCTCGATTTGCCTCGGGGGTGTGCTTTGCATTTCAACTGCTTCATTGATCGCGTTTTCCTCGTCGCTACCCATTGCTATTCATCTATAGCCACGAGCTTCTGGACAATGTCACCCCCACCTACATTTGGCTTGTCAATATTCATTCGCGGGGCTTCACCGTCTCGAAAGAATGTTCGCAGCGCCCCCGATATGACCAGGGCTCGGAGCCTGCGTGACCAGATTTTCGGGCGGGGGCCGAACTTCTTTTCACGACGAAGTGGCGGTGGGCTCGTCTTAAAAATATAGTCATCATCCTCGATATTCGCAGCAGTGTAATAAATGGCAATGGCATCTTAAATCGAAAGAGAATGGCAATACATTATGTGCTGATGTGGATTCACCGATGTGGATTTATGGAGCCACTGCAAATATAAATCTGGCATACCTCATTGAGTGTCTAATTGTATGTTTGCATAAATTAGGGGTTCATTTGGCTTGTTGAAGTAGTTTATAGCCAAATTCTTGGGGAATATATTTTTCAAGTTTTAGAATTTAAGATGGAGGGACGCGAAGGGTAAAGGAGAAGTATAACATCGAACACTGCAATGGTCGTTAGCTTTAAAACCACCTATCATGAAATTTTTTTCTTGTTTTCTATTTGCGAGTGAGATCACGCAATGAGAAATTAATTTATCGATTTAATTCAACTGCCATTTACGACTAATAATTCTCTTCGAAAAAGACGTCATTGTATCATTTTTAATGTAAAATATAAGGAGAATTTTGTACTTTTCGTCATTTGTCTGCGTTTTTTCTTCTTTGAAAGCACAATTTTCACGTTATAAATAAGTAATTGATGATAAATATTCATGTAAAGTTAAACTGCCTATAAATTTTCTTTCGAACAAGCTATGAATGTTATTGTTTCTCTCAATTTGTACATTCAGTCGCAAACTATTATATATATACATACACACATAATAATAATAATAATAATAATAATAATAATAATAATAATAATTTATACATTAAAATATAAAATATAAAATATAAAATATTAAGGTACGATAATAATATTGATGATATTAGAAGAATATTTAATAATAAATTATTGTTCATGCTTGCCAAATGTCCTCGGATGCTTATGAAAATTTCATAAGTTTTGCCGATTATTTGCATTAAAAAAAAAAACAAATTTCGACATGTCTGAAAAATGTTTTTTAAATAGCTATTATACACAAATATTACGATACTTATATAAATCACTAAAATTACTATGTATTAGTCATCGTATAAAATCAGTTTTATATTTATTTAAATCAAGCTATAGGAATGATTTCTTTAAATGAGTATATTTTAGGCAATACAGAGCTCGATTAACAACTGCCAGCCATGAAGATTCGAGAAACTCTTCAATAACAACGATTCGTGCAAATAATAGAAAAAGAAAATATATATGCAGTTGCCGCAATTGGTATGAATAGAATCGTACGATTACGTAAGTGCAGGTGAAATGGAGAATTAATAAATTTTTTTTAAAATGTCGCTAAACTGCACCGCGACTACGAACGAGTGGAACTTTAGCACTTGCGCCTCTTATTAAGCCATTGAGATGAACACTTGAAGCGATGCTGGTTACTGTCATTGTGCGAGAAATTTCGATTCTGCAGCTTCACGACAAAAGAAAAATTAAGTAAACGCGACTGGGCAGGACGGTTAGCGGGCGAGAGCTAAAGCGCACACACGCAAGGGCGTGAAAAGAGATAAAACGAAAAATAGAAGCTTAAAGACGAGGTCGAACTTGTCATGTGCGAAGGCGTACGTAGCGGAAAGAGGATACACGTATACACGTACACGTAAAGGAAGATACAGCGGGAGCGATCGTTGATCGTTGCGGCATGAGAGGGGAAGGCATAAAAAGAGAATGGAGCGGCTGACTTAGCAGAGAGTGCGCTCCTTTTGTCGCACAATGGGCTTCGGTTCGTGCTTCATGCTACATTCTTAACCTCTGTTTCTTTCTCTCTGTCTCCCTTCTCGCTCACCCTGCTCTCTCCTCACACCTGTCCCCCTCATCGTCGCGCCCCTCGTTACCGCCCCATCACGTCCCGCCCCACCTCCACCTGTATCAGCGTACTTTGGTGCCGACGATAGCACGTCTTTTGCTCAACTATCGACGCCCTACCCTACCCACCTTACTTCCAAGCACTTTTATTTCTCCCGCTTTATCCTCTCTTTCTCAGCTCGTTGATATCTCCTACACGAGCTAATCCTTATAAGCGCTAAATACAGGATTCCCCAAAACACTTGCTCCTGCTCTTGGGCATGAGAGGCTCTTCATATCATAATGTGCCATTTATCTTCCATCATCATTCATACCTCCTCGATCGTTGTTCTTTATTTTTTACGTCCAGCACGCCCACTCGTCCCCATTCCGCTCGGGCGCTTTCTCTTAACGATAGAGCACTAAAGATCGCGGAAAACGAGATGGCCGAGGCTTTGTGAGTGAGGGACGGTGGACGGAGGACGGATAACTGGGTGGGTGGCGCGGGGGCGGGGGGTGGGGGAGGGGGAGTACGGCTTACCGTTGTGCGGCAATTCGCTCGAGGCTCCTCCGAAGCTACGACGATACTCGCTATTCGTTTAAAGAGATGAGCGAGGATATGGCCGCAAACGCTTCGAAGTTTCATCCTCACACTTGTTCAACATAGTCCACGTACATGGAGGAGGAGAGTAATGCGTAGAGCGAACAGGACCGGAACATGTAGGTGAAGATAAAAGAGCGATTAAGCTTTACGATTGCGTAATGCTAGACGCTTCGCTGTGCACAATTTGTTTGTTTCCCAAGATGTTCATACGTGTGCGCTTGGCGAAATTCAAACAAACTCTGATTGCGAATTTCCATCTGATAGTCTTCTTTCGTTTTGGTCATTCGCTCTCTTACAAATGTTTCAAGCGGATATTTTCTCCACTCAATTAACAACAGAGACAACAACAACAAAAAAAAAAAAAAAAAAAAAAAAAAAAAAACAGAAAAAAAGGAAAAGGAAGAAAAAGAGAAAAAAAAGTAAGAAAAAACAGAAGAAAAGTCTTATTCTCTGTTTGAACAATTGGCCGACTGTTAGATTGGCAATGAATTCAAGAAAGGGATAAAAGAAGTCGGAATTTTCGATTGTAGGAGCCCTGGTGTACCCCCTTCTCTCTCACTTTAGTTTGAATCGATGGACCCAGGGAAGTTCAATATCCAACCGGAAGCAACTTCAACTCACTGTGCTTACTTTCCACGCTGCAGCCTTACAAGGATTATCCATTGGCTGCCCGACTTCAATGCTTTTCAATATTATTCAACTTGACCTCGATGACTACGAGAGCGTAATATAAAGTTTCCATGTTAAGCTATGTCGACTTCATTGCAATGTGACCTATTTAATAGTACGTGAATATATCAAAGGCGTACTTTAATAAATATGGGATTGAATTTGTTCATTTCTTCCTATTTTACTTCACTCGCTAATGCTATTTTTTAACTCTCGAGGGCTTAATTTACTCGATGTTTACTTTATCACTTGATAATATTTACTCGATAATACAATAATTCTTTGCGATTGTTGGTTTCAATTTGCACATCACATCGCGCGTATTTATACATAAAATGATTGTCAGATTTTTTTAGTCTTTATTTTTGTTTGATTATGGTGCTTAGAAAATACTATTGTAACCAAATATATCGTAATGCAAAGTTAATTGAATACAACAAAATTTGATATAACAACAGTGGCAGTCATCATTGTCGGTGTGTCAATATTAAATTCAATTCAAATACAAATGAAATATTGTATTTAATTAAATGCAATTATGTAACACTAATTTAAATATTTGATTGACTTATTTATTAGGCAATTATTGGTTAGTTCCTTTATAATATAATATATTAAAGTATGCGCGAATAAATGTTTATCTAGACATTTATCAGAATTTTAATCACTTTAGAACCATAGCCAATGAGAATATCAATATTTATAAAATCTGCAATTGCAGTCAATCGTTATTTTTATTTGAATTTTCCTTTGATTAGAGAATTTTTAATTTCAACTGAATAAAATTTTTTAAGTAAATTCCCCTTCATTACTGTTATTTTCAATTGTTCTGTTAATCAGCAATTTATAATTATATTAAGACAGACTTGATGCGTTTTCGATAATGACGTATGCTCATATACAAATAAATGTCAATATCAATTTTATCTGATATACTGTTATTTGATATTCCAACCTCAATATTTGCTTTGACATGTTTGCAAAATAAATAATTTTTGTCAAATTCACTCATTTTAAATACTCATTTAATAACATTAACAATTTAATATTTTTATTATTTAAAATTATACATCGTAAAAAATATAGTGAATATTTATATTAATAAAAAAACAAAAAAAAATTTTATTTGGATTTTTGTTAAAAATTATTTTATTTGTAATTTTATTGGCTTTAATTATTAGCTTTAATTACTCACTAATGAAAGTATTGAGATATTTTAATCAAAATTATAAGCCTTTATTTCATGATTATTTTTATCGTGTAATTACTTTTAAATGAATTATTAATTATTTTACTTTATGATGCTCGAATAGAACATTGCATATAACCTAAATGAAAATAAATCTTTTCATTAATAATATCAATATTCATTTTATTTATCATATAATTGTAAATAGAAAATTTTTATTAATAAGAATTACTTTCTATCTATTAATTTTATCTTTATCAATGTTATATATAATCGTAATAATTGTATATATAAATTCTGAATTATTATTAATTATGATAGATGAAAAATTTCATCTGAATGATCTCATTTTTTTTATTGCAAAATCTTTGATACATCGAATATGATGAGCTCATATAACGATGATTGTCAGAATAAAATAGTTTTAAGTCTTCACGCATTACATTTGCGTGTATATAATTGGAAAGGTTAATAGCAAATTTCCTATAGTTTTATATGCCTAATTATTTTCATTTTCTTTTTCTGAGTTTGTACTTACGTTATATCTTTGTAATATTGTGAGCAAAGAAGTTCAACTTATAATATAAAAGTAGCATATAATATAGTAATGACTAATCAGTTTTATTTTAAAATAAACAAGACGAAAATTCTCCAATATTTATTATATATTGACTCTATTTATTAAAAAAATATTTTATTAAAAAATTTCATTAAACTTTACCTAAAAGTCACTTTAATTATGCTTTAAGAGCTTTTTTTTTTAGAACCTTAAAATGTAGTTGAAAAGAATATATAATGAGGTATATTTTATTATATAATAAAATATATGTCATTTTTTAATATCAGGAAAATTTCAGTTTAAGATATAATTACCGTTATTATTTTGAAAATTAAACATTTTACGTATCGTTTTTTTTTCAGAAAAATATTGCAACATCATTTGACTTACAATTCTCAAAGGCTAATGATTTCAATTGAATCTGAAATAGATATAAATTTTTGACAGGACTTAACCGGAATAGTGAAGTTAATACTCGATGACGTGTCATTTATCAAATTCGCATAGTCAGCGGACGAATTTTCGTCTACTTTCCACAGACTTTGTACTACCTCATTAATATCAAAGATTCAGCCTTTTAATTTACATGATGTGTCCCATATTTTCTCTTGTTCAGTAAAATTCACATTAATAAATTTTTATTACAAAATCGGCAATTTTAATAGATGAGATGTTATTCGTGCAATTAAAATTCTTATAATCCGTGAGTTTTATTATACTTCCGTTTATTATTGTTTTTTATTCAATCCATTAATTTTGGTCATTACCAGACTGGGTAACACATTTGATTTTATAAAAATTTTTTACATAAAAATTTCAATTGAATTGGATATTTTATTTTGGTACTTGCAATACCAAATTTTGGAATTATATAACTTTTGATACTATAACTTTAAACATTGCTATGCCATTTGATAAATTCGAATAAAGTAAGAAAGCAATGATATAAGAAATATTAAAAAAAAAAAAAAAAAAAAAAAAACTTGTAAAGAAATTTGCCAGAGTGAAAACACATATTTCTAAACTATTTAGCTTATTTGACTTTCAATTACTTTAGTCAATGCAATAATTGACAATTGGATAAGTTTTTTGTTATTAAAATTACTTGAATTAATAATTTTATAAATATTTTTTAATTTTCTCTTTAATTATTCAGAATAGGAAAAACTCTAACATTGACATTATTTATCACTATTCTCTAGGAACTATTTCTTTTCTTTTTTCCTTTTTTTTTTTTTATAAAAAATCCATAAAAATTGATATAAAATTCATACTTTATAAAATTACAACCTGCGCGTTATTATTCATTCTACCTTGAATGCGAGAACGAATGACATGATATCTTATAAACTTCCGAAACTATGATATAATTAATAATTCGGAAACTTTTGAATAAACTTTTTTTATAATTATGCCGAACTAGATGGAAATCGTTGAACTCGAAATCTATTAAGCGTGCTCCCTTATTCGTTGGCGTCTTTGATCTTAAAAGTTCGGATCGCCATTTTATTTGAAAATAAAGGAAATAAATGGGAGAAGAAGAAATTGAAAGAGAACAAACTTTCTATCAAATCCCTTACTTTCTCAATTGGCGTTAATGATGTCATCCGCGCGGTCACGTCAACCGTCGCGCACTTCGGCTTATTCAAGTTGTATTTTGCCATTGCTTCTCCAATAATTTCGGGCTCCACTGTCAAGCTCCCGATGAATTAGGAAAGCATTTAGATGAAGCACGAGGAGAATTCAGCTTGGAGATCGGAAATTTTGTGTTTGAAGAACCTAACCAACTCAAAATCGAGATCATTACATTGGATACGTCAGTGAAAATTTCGTCGTGAAAACACGCAGAGAAAATTTCAGATTTTGTCGTGAGTATTTTTTTACTTACTTCGTGATTTTATTCAAATCATGAATTCCCATTTATTTACATAATAAATATATTTGTTAATCGATGAAATTTTTATAAGGGAATTATGCTTGTTTACATTTCGGAATACTATGTGAATATAATGGCGAATGAAAATTGAGAAGGTAGTTCAAATACTATTAATAAACTTATGATAATTTTAATTCATATGTATCTATGGCAAACATGTGTCAAGTAAAATTCTCTTTTTACAATTAAACTTGAAAATGAGAAATTTTATTATACATTTTATTCGGGTGACGTCAAAATATTGACAGTAAGTATATATTGACATCAATGACATGTTTTACGCAATTTATTTCTTTCGAATTAATCAATAAATAAATAAATGTATATACATATTAGAGAGATCATTTTATTGATTTGTTAATTTTATTTTTTCCCTTCTGTAGTACGTGATTTTACATAAACTCGCGTAAATATTTCTTAAGCAATATTAAATGGATAAGCATTACTTTGACGAAGTTAATAAATGTGAAATTTATCTACAAATTTGAAAAGAAAACTGAAAATTCTCCTCTTAATAATTATAAAGAATATTTATCTTTGCTTTTTTCAATAAATACAATACCATTATTCGTCTGAGAATTCGTAATAAATTAAATATAATAATCATAGCTGTAGAAATCATGCAGAATAACATTTCCGTTTATAATTACAGAATTAAATTGTTGCTATCAAACTTTTTAGTATGATAACTTTTTAGTATGATTTTTTACAATACCAATATTTTACTATAAAAGCTTAAGATTATTATTATCATACATTTAATTATAAATCAAAATTGTATTCAAGGAAAATTTATTATTTTATAAACAATTGGTTATAGTTGTAGATAATTTTATGTATTGCTGAATCAAAGTACACGCTTGCCGAGTGTAATTATTTTGGAAATATTACGCTTTAAATGAAATTATTAATAATATTAAAGTCTTAATTTTAAAATGAAAGCTCATTGCCGAAATTGCTATAGTCAATGAGATTATTATATGAAAAATAATATATTTAATTTCATTTGTTTTTTAATGAAATTAAGATTATATGAATTAATAAACGAATAAAGAATGTTAAATGTTCCATCAACTTTAACAATTATTTGCTATAAATATTTTATAAAATACTTATTTCTAAAAGTTGATGCTTTGTGTTCTTAAGCTGATACACTTTTGCATTATTAGTCCCAAAAATTGATAGTTAATTGTGGTGAAATAAATATATAAAAATACAGTATTACAATATACTTTAAAAGATTTTAAAAAGAACGTTCGAAATTTATTTTACAATTCTTTTATCTGAAATACACTATTTATAAATAATATGAATTTAAAAGGATTATACTTCGTGGGACTTAAACATCACATTCCATAGAATGTATTTTTAAATAATATAACATTGACTAAATAAAATTAAATTGCCCAATTATATGCTAAATCGAAGGTCTCAATTGCTCAACATAGATTTAGAAGATCATTAAGCTTCAAGAAATCATCGAACAACTTTAAAACTATCGTTAAAAAATATTGCCAACAATATTAATTCATATACCGTAAATTCTCATAGTCTTGAGATTTATTGTATATGGCGATCTTTTTATCGCGAATACGAACAAATATTTGGCCAAGTAACTCATTGTTCAGATTTATTCAGCGGTAATATTCAGGAGAAATGGATGAAAAATCTTTTTATCGGCGGGACTGCCTTTGATAGGCTTTTCATCTTGGTAAATCGGAAAACGGCAAGGTATCGAGCGTCGCACTGCAGATTAAGCGTTTTCCAATAGAGTCGCTAAGAGAATTCTTCAAGAATGCGAGGAAGACGGGATATCCTCGACATAATTTGTAGTTCCTGTTCTTTTTCTTCTATGATACTCAGATTATAACGATACATTTTATAATGCGAATTAATAATGCTGATAATCGCGTTGATAATCGTGCCGATGTAGTAATTTCGTCTGTTTTTACAGATTGGAAGAGCACATACGATTAAATTCTTTTCTCAATAATTGAAGATTCTTAAATTCCTAATTTTATTTTGCAAATTGCTCTCACGATTAAGCGCATTTAAAATATATTTTTCATCATAAATAAGATGAAAGTTCAATTTGATTTTTCGTTTCTTGGGGCAATTTATTACTTTCCGACGAAGACGAATACAACTAGAAATTAAATATTAGTACCGTTTGTCAGTAATTTAAGTCACTGAAGAAATAAGTCCGGTCAGTACATCGTATTTGTACATGTATATATATATATATATATATATATATATATATATATTATAGTTGAATTTTAAATGAATTGTAAACTCTTAGTGCTCCGATATTTTAATTATAATAAAATTAATTTACATTATTCTTGCATATGCCATTTATTTTTACAATTATATTAAAAGTAGGATTGCAATTGTATTAAAAGGGGGGTTTAGAATTTACTTCAAGTTTTGTTTTAATTTCGAAATTTTGAAAAGAACGAGCATCCAATTATCTTGTAGATATTATGTAATTATTTAATCCTAACGTAGCCTTTTCTAACTTGAAATATTTTTCTTGCTTTATTTTCATTTTATTAACATCGTTTAAGGTTGCATTGAGCATGGGTTGGAAAATGTCTACGGGCCAACTTAAGAAACAATACTTGGACTATCACTCGATCCTTATAGATCATTCGATCATTTCTGAGTCTCGATTTATACTTATCCTATCTCGTGGATTGCTAACGATATTACCACTTTCACGTTAACGCTTGGAAGCAAGAAATAGAAAAGCCTTTCGTTTGAATTTACACTTGGAAGTTCGTAATGCGAAATCTGATGTTTCACGTCCCTACCAACGTTCTTTAAGGTAAGCGATTTGACGAAACTCAACTCAATCGTCACCTATTCAGTAAATTTGGTGAGCATTTTCCCTCGTCCCATCCGTTCATCCGTCCCATTTTAATCCATGTTTTATACGCATGACCACGCGCTCGCCAAATAACGACACAGCGTTAATACACTATCGAGCACTACGGATTTTCACTTATTGATGTACGCGTCCGTATTTATTAAGCACATTTCATACGCGATGTTGTGTGGTTGCACTAGATGATGCTAGACATTCGTAACTTTAGATCGCAAGTGAAAAGTAAACGGCCCCTTGTGTTTATTGCGGCTTTGCTTTATTCGTTATGCGTGTTTTTTTTCACGTTTCATTTATGCTCGAGTGGTCAGCGTCAGATTTAGCTCCCGTATTCTTTATATATTGTCAAGAATATATTGATCAGCTTTTGTCGACTATTTTGTATTGTTCTACCAATTTCTGTATACCACTACCATGGTATACAAATTTAATACTTTGCTGCTTTTAACGTATTAGCCTTTGATTGTTTTCAAAGTAACTTCACCATAATTGGCGCAAACTAGCAGCGAAATGAGCATTGTTACGGCGTATGTAATTATTAATATCTTTTGTATGAAAGAAACGAGATGAGTAATTCAAGATTCTCAAAGTATTTTTCCTTACCGCTGTTCGAATAAGAATTAGAAATTAATCAAATATCTATAATTTGTTTATCTCATAAATAGCTGGAGGATTCGTAAGAAGAAAAAAATCAATCGATAAATATTGTAGAGAAAAGTTCGCGATGTCAAATGCTATTGCTTCATTTCGCACAATTGCAATCATAAAAATACGATTGCTTAATAAAAGTATGAGAAAGCAGCATTAAAGTAATGAAAAATCTCGAAATTCAATTAGTGGACGAATAAAACTGTATATCTTCTTTAGATTCTCTTGCTTAAAAAGTCATTATAATAACACGGAAAATTAATTTATAAAAACTCAATAATATAGATCATAAAATAATTAATATAATTTTACGGTCAAAGTAGCTGGAATTTTAAGTTGCTATTATTTAAAAAATATTTTACGCAATTGTATGTGTCATTTCATCAATAAAAATATAATAATTATGAAAGTGTCAAGTAGTTAGAAGTTAATTATATATCGCTTAGTATTAATTAATATTGTTGGTGTTTCTTCACAAACGTTGTAAACATTTATATGATAAGTAATATTTGTATTAGACAATTATATTAATTAAAATTTTCAATTGATGAAAAACTAGCTTCACAAAAATATACTTTTATATTTATATCAAAATTTAGTATCTTATTATTTATAATTGTAGTAGCGAATAAAATACAAAACACCTAAGTATTATTTCATACAAGAAACTATACTTTCCAAACCTTCTTCATACCGATCATATTGATAGTTTAATAATTAAGAAATACTGTCAAATTTTTAAAAATTAAATAGAATATTAATATATTACTTCTGTATTAACGTATTCAATTTATAATATTATATATATATATATATATATATATATATATATATATATATATATATATATAATATTATAAATTATATTTTAATTATTCTGCAAATTGTAATAAAAATTATAAATATAATTGAATATATTCTATTATAATGACAAAATATACTAGATTGAATATTATAATAATTAAAATTTTTCCAATTAGAGTTGCAATTATTATTGAAATTATTAAATAACTTTAGAATCATATAAATATCATTAATTCCATTTCTTTACATACTTTAATATTTTTGTGATCATTTAAGTGACTGAATGTGACGAAACTAAACGTTTTACGCTTCAAAAGATATTTAAACAACAAAATACCAAGAGAACAAATTTTATGTTTCATGGTGTCGTTAAGAAAGACAAAGTCAATAAAATGTATCAGTGTGTAAAAATTCAATATAATTAACTATGTTAAAACTATTGAGTTGGAGCACCGAAAGTTCATATAGTTAATGTTAAATCAGCATTTTAGTACTTTAAGATACAAGAAAGTAAATACGAATACTTTTGGACTAAGAATTTAAATGAAGCTAAGTCAAATGAAGGAGCTCATGAATGAAAATGAGTGTTAGAGTTACTAATCTACGGAAGCGAGAAATATTAAGGTCAGTACTTAACAGGTGCCAAGAGGTCATTTATGACATCTTCATCCCTCAGTTTTTGATGGTGTGGTGGTATGTAATTAAGCAGGAGAGGCGAAGAGCGGCGATTATCTTGCGGCAATAGCTAATAAAGCAAATCTTAATTATCGATCTCTCCCTTAAGCACAAAAGAGATAGCGTCAAGTCACGCCCACGTCACTTTCTATGGTGTGCTTGGTATCGCGTTTTCATCTCGCTTATCCCTTCAAAAGCCTCGTTATGTGATTCCTGCCACGTACATAATGACACTACTAAAATGGATAGAGAATCTCGATCTTTCATGTTTAAATAGAAACCAGTTCCGGATATATTGGTACCACTGCACGATACCAATAGATCATTGTGCAAATGACCTTTTTTACAAGCGTTTATTGAGAAAATGCATTAAACAGATAATTCCTTCTTGCAAGTATGTCGATGACTAATGGCTATGTTTTTGGTAGAAAAAAAAATTCGTGAATTTATGTTTCATTTTCATTTTTGACTTTTCAATGTCTTTTCAATAATTAGAGAAAAATTCAATACCGTCCATACAAACTAATATATCAAATACTATTTCATTGTTTATCGAAAAATAAAAATTATTGATATATTCAACAAATAGGTGGACAATGAAAATTAAAAAAGTAATATTTTTGAAAAGATAATTGATATTATAACGATGCCAATTGAAATCGTAAACTTTTACTTAAATTATAAAATTACTAATTACATAATGACTTGGAGAAGCTTAGTAGATGATTCTTTAATATTCTTTTACACTATAAAAGCCAATTTAATATACAATAAAATTATTTAATTAACAATTGATTGCACAATGATGTCACAAAAGTCATTACGACATATATATATATATATATATATATATATATATATATATATATAATTAATATATAAGAAATTTATTAAATTTTTTATTCAATTTATTAAATATAAATCAAGTCCCATTAGGTTATAAGTTATACTAATCAAATCTCAATTAAACATTGGAAGAAAAGTACGCTTAGACACGTAATGCAAAAATGTAAATATGATAAAAAGAAATTAGAAGCCATGTGTAGATAAATTTTGTATATAAACAGTCAACATTTCATTTATAACAATTTAAATAAATAAAAATGTTGCTAAAATTTTACTGATGCTAAAATAAAAATTATTATTATAAATTTTAGTAAAATAGATATAAATTTAAGGAAGAAGCTTGCTATTTCTGTAATAAAAAATACAAGAAATAATATTATAAATAACGATAATGTATGGGAAAAATGTTACCAATATAACTTTTTATGTACAGCTAATTATTTTAATGAAATCTAGAATAATATTTTGGAAAGATCAATTATTTATAATTTGCAAAATATTAATAAAAGTGTATTAATGATTATATATTTAAATATTCCATCAATATAAATGAGATAAAAATATTTATTTACTCACAATCGTTATAATATTTAAATAATTTTTAGCGAAAATAATGTTAATAACAATTTTCTAAACTACATTAATATTACCAATATAATACCTAAATATTTTATATTAATTTATATTTTTAAATAGTGCTTAATTTTTTATGAAAATAATATTGAAAATAAGTAGGTAGAATGACAATCGATTAATAAATAGAATAAGTAATAATATTTTAATGTTAAATATAATTTAAGATATTTTATATTCTTAGTTTATGTTAATATTATTAAATAAACAATAAAACTTTGCAATATAAACTTGC
The DNA here is from genome assembly GCF_000503995.2 of Ceratosolen solmsi marchali. NCBI lineage: Eukaryota > Metazoa > Arthropoda > Insecta > Hymenoptera > Agaonidae > Ceratosolen > Ceratosolen solmsi. The sequence goes on from NW_011948422.1 coordinate 2,672,684, forward strand.
CATATGATGCCTTGATTGTCATAATTAAAAATATTAAAATAATCCATTTATTTCCCCTAAGCATAGAAATTTTTGTTTAGGAGAATTTTAGGAGATTTTATATTTCTATTCGTTAATATTTTTTAACTGTAATTTGTCTTCCTCGTGGATTGTTATAAATTTCAAAAAGGAAATAGAAGTGGTTAGGAACTTAAGAAAGTTCAAGCTTCGCATAAGGAAAGTTTCCGTCTCGACAAGACCAAGTCATTTTTCATCTTACAAAACTTGTTGACTTCTTGTACTAATGGTATAGTTGAGTTAAAGAAATAGTTTCTTTGCTTACCGACTCTTCAGGCATACAATATTCCGAGAAAATGTTTTATACATTGTTTCATTTAATTTTTGCTAAACGAGATTATTAATTTATAAAATATATTGAGTTTAAGTGTATGGCACAAGCTTTATAACGAAATCCTTACTTACACACACACCTTGAATAAAATACCTATTTATTAAAAAAAAAAAAAAAAAAAAAAAAAAAAAAAAAAATGAAAAATTTGGATGAATTATAATGCATCCAAAATCACGTTGTTTTGCTACCTTTGTCGTTTTATCGATTTTAATATAAAGAAATTAAATAAATGATGAACATTTTTATTAAAATATTTTCAATAAATTTAATTTACATCAATATATGTCTTAATTTTTATGTACATTAAATAATTCTTATTGAAGGTAAATAATAATTTATTTAATAAAATGTACAGTACTTCAATTATCGTTAATTTCTTCAGGTTACATCTTGAACGCTTACAATGTATTGAAGTGAAATAATATGAGACGAAGAAAGATAATTTGTTAATAAAATTACTTCTTTGTATGCGACATTTGAAGAGAATCTAAATGATATCCGAGAAGACAGAAATGAGATGAGTAGAATTCTAATTAGAAGAACCTCCTAATTATTTAAATATCAATTTTAAATTCCATTAAATTAATAATGAAATTTATTTTTCGGGAATAATAATTCATCTATAATATTATTAATTTTATAAAATATTTGTAATATTTAATAAACAAGTATCTTATACTTATAACCCATCGATATAAAAGGTAAGAAAAATTTTTTTTTTTTAGACTCATGACAATATTTTCAATATTTTTTATCCACCTATTCTATACCTGTTTGAATGAAAAAATAAGAATGCAATAGATATAGAAAATAGTTTAGTTTCTTTTTTTAAACCCAATATATAATCCATATTAATACAATGTTAACCCAATAATGTATGTTAATTTACAAAATACTACATACTTAATTACAAACTAATTACTTACTTAACTTACAAATACTTAATTGAAAGATATTGTAGGTGGACGCTTATATATATATATATATATATATATATATATAATTGTCATATTGTCAATATAATATATCAATTGTATATAATATATGATATGCTATATGCAATATTAAGCGAGCAGTTACAGTTTGTTACAGGCGATAGAATATGTTCATATGCACGTAGGAGCAGTTGTATACAGAAATTCATTCTTATGTGGAAATCTTGAATATGCCAATGAATTAAACTGACGTTTATAATTAAATTTCTGCGAAGGATTTATTTATGTAAATATTTTGGTATCATTACACAGTTATTCGGATATATGCGTAAGATAGAATAATCTGACGTTTGAAAAATGATAAAATTACCTCTCGCTGCCGGAATATTATATTTCAAGAATACACATCTTATCTTCATATTTTTAAAAGTACGAATAATTGTTTTTTATGTAAGATATTATTATTAAGAATTGGTTGCAAAACTTATATGTATGAATGGAATAAGATTTTTTATGCAATTATTATAAAACATAAACGATATTTTTATTACTTCAATAAGGAGTTTAATTTTACTTAAATTATTAAATTAGTCAGAAAATATTCTAAATTCAACGTAAATTTCGAAATGTAATGTTAAATGGATTTTGAATATATGTAATCTTAATCTCAGAAAATTAGTTGTTTGCATACAATAGTTGTAGTGTAGTATTTATTATCTAATTACATTGTATGTATAAAAATATTTCTATATGAAGCAACAAAAGAACTTTAATATTACATTTGTAATACATTGTAATGGATTATTTTACTTATGTATAACACGCGGTTTCGTTAAAGTTTAGGAAAAAGTTCAATCGTCATATCATATGATTTAAGTATTTTTAATTGTTTTTTTCTTCTATCCTTAACATCTAAATAATGAAAAAGTTTCAAGTGATTTACGTATTTATTAATTATTTTTTTCTTTCTATCCTTAACATCTAAATAATGAAAAAAATTTAATTTTACATTTGTCTATGTATTTTTAATATGCACGCATGAAATATTATTTCATTTGATTTTTCAAAAGTAAATTTAAAGGTGCCATTTTAATTATCATTGATAAATATAAATACAATATTTTATTCATAATTAAAGTACTATTTATTCATTAAATACAAAATATTAAATTCATATAAGTGATTTATTTCTAAAAATAACATTTATTTTTCCAAATATTATTCCATTTTATATGACATACATTTGAAGTATAAATATTGCTATGATAAATATTATGTGGAGAAAACTAATTATATAAAACATATTAAATCATTAACTTGTATTCCCTTAATATCCGACAAATTATTTAAGGAGGAAAAGTGGTAGAGTGAAATTTGTTTCCAATTGTACAAATTTACTAGATGACATAGCTCAGAATGCTGACTCACTCTTTGCATAAATGAACAGCATAAATGTCACTGTAACGTTATACAAATGTTGGAAATTTGAATTGAAAATAAAGGTAACCAAGTTGGGTAAATATTTCGAATTTAAATTTTGCAATTTATGTGATGATTCGTTCTTTCTTTTATTGCATTTTGTAAGGGTAGTTGGTTAGTTTTTAAATGCGGTTTATCGATATGCATATTCACATAAAAAAGGGAAAAGTGCTTTTTCGCTTATTTTAATAACTAACGCATTGTAATGTTTTTATAATGTTTTTATATCCATAATTGCGGTAATTCATCTGTTGGATGAAATTTTTGGATCACATTGTATTTGAATTCAATTGAGAACGAAAGCTAAATATGGTTACCTCAAGAGTTGCTGTCCCCTAGTTTTCGACTGATACAGTAATAATAGCTAATTTAATAAAAATCTTAGAGAAATCTTAATAAGAATCTTAAATCAGAGCTTCTCTTCAATGAAAATTTTAAATAAAAATATATAGTGCAGGTTCGTTTCAAGAAATTTAAATTGCTTATAGAGTATCCAAAACGTGATTCTGAGAAGTTTTATCGTAAAAATATCGAAAAAATTAAAAATTACTATTTCGTTAGTCATTTTTAAAATTAATACATTAATTTTTCTCCTGTATCATTAGAAAGAAAAATATCATTAAACAATTTATTTAAATAATATAAAAGTATTGGTTAATTAAAAGCTTTCATCTAAGGATTTCATTGATTTTTTAGTCTTTTACTAATTTAAATTTTGAATAAAAATGGATATTTATTGAACGCAAGTGAAATTATTTACATAAATGTATGCATAACGGCATATCACTGAAATAAATATTATTAAATAATTGCTAATTACCCGAATACAGTGGGTCTGCTTATTTTAAGTAATTTTAATCAATATTCAAGAGGATTTTTCTATACATTACGAAAGAAATAAAAAAATAAAGTACTGTTATATCAAGTTATAAGATAAATTTTCTTCAATTAATTTCTAGATCTGTGGTATGAAAATTTAATCCTATTCTTTTATATAAAGTTGTAAATTACATTAAATTTTACTTTATATTTTAATTTACACGTATAAAACTCACGAGAAAGCTTGCATAACTTCATAACTATGGACAAAATTTTATAATGGATTATTCTGATGGCGTAAAGAAATAAAAGCGCGAGAGAAATTTCCATAAATATCAATTTAAATAAATATATATTAAATTGCTTACATTAACTAAAATTTATCCGTATTATGCAATATGTCAGAATCCTCGTATAAATTCATTGTTATTTATAAGAAATTTTTTTTGGCTATTTTCAATCTTTGTAATATAACAATTTTTTCATTTTATTCTTTAAAAAATATTGAATAAATTCCACTTTGTTCACGCGTATATATAAATTTTGCGTTACTTCATTATAAAACTGCCTATTATTTAGCTGGAAAGCAAATATAAAATAATTATGTAATTACTTCGTATATTCATATATACAAAATAATGATGATAGAATGAAATAATATAAACATTCTGAACTTTTTAAACAGAAATGGAATAGTAAATTAATATTTAAGATATCCGAAATTCAAAGTTACGAACAATACTGTTAACAATTTAGATTTTTATACATTTATCTCTATTATCACTGTATATTTTACGAATTCAAATCAGTAAGTCAACGCACAACGAAGAACTTGATAAAGTAAATTACATATATTTGTACATTCATAAAATGGTCACTACTTTATTTTATATTTGATTTGTAATGTAGAGAAAGGCCGATTATATTTATACTCAGCTATTGAATTTTTAAATAATCGACATTAGAAATTTTTCAATTATTTAAAAATATTACATTAAAATATTATTTAGAAATATCAAGCATTTGTATTTGGTTATTCATAAAACAGAAATATTTTGATATATCAACAGACATAATTAAAATGCAAATCATTTTAAAGTTAAATTTTGTTTACTAAAATTATTAGAACAAATATAACAAATATAAAAAGATTATCTGTACATGGGTGAAGACTTTCGAATAAAAGAAATTGATTAGATGAATTTAGAAGATTAATAGAAGAAGGACATTCATGGTGTAAAGCAAATGTATTTCATGATTTCAAATTAAAGATTTACGAGCTCGATGTAATCAGATAAACATATTGACAAAATATTGATTTTATTTTACATTTTCTTACATCGCGAAACATATATTATTGCTCTCAATCAACTTCCCGAACTCTTTTGAATTTCACCAATCAATATATCAAGCCATAATTTATTTGAAATACGTAAGACTGTCGACTTGGTCCAGGGCCAATTATTAATAAAACATAGGCCCTAAAAGCCGTTAAAACCCAGGCAAAATAATCGTAGTTACGTTCATGTGAAATACGAGATCCGCGGCTCCCAATAAAAATACGGGATATTGATAGGTTCCGTGTGAGAGTATATTGTGGCTGGAAGGATTGCGTGGGTGCGACCCAGTTATGGATGAATTATTACTGGGATGTCGAAGTGATTTGTGCGGGCGGATGTAGCAGCATCTTCTATCGCATGCCCGCCGAGACTTATAGGTAAGATTCACCGATTCCACCACTCGTTCCATTATGGAAATCTCTCCCGGCCCTTTATTCGACGTAATGATGCAATAACGCACTCTCGTATAAATATTGAACGGGAAAGTAGCAGCTGAACGCTTTCACCGGCTGGTTCGCCTCTCCTCTTTATCCCCGAGCTTAGCTCCACATCCAATGGGATATCTTTTGCACTCTTCTTCAGCTACGCGATTTAGTGGATTATTTGATGAGGCTGTATTATTAGACGTATTTTTGAATTTAATGAGGATAGGCGTATGCCTATTGCCACGTGAATGGTTGTTTTGTATTTAAATTAATGCCTGCATATTAGCGTGAAAGGCTGTTATGTTGCGACTTTATCATTTATAAACCAATCGATATTATTATTAATTGATAAACTAATAAAATCAAGTCACGAGAAATTCAATTTCAAGCTGAAATGAAACTATTGGTATGTTAGAGCTACCGCGTGTTCATATAATATTCAATTATATAAGATCAATAAGATTATTCCTCGATAGTTTGCTATTCATTATTTCTTACGAGAGCTCGCCAGATAGGTTGTTTTAAACAAATTTATAAATAATTTATAACGAAATCATGTGCATCGTTTCCTTGAATTCTAATGATTAAACAAAAACAAAACAAAAAAAAACAAAAAACAAAAAAAATCTAAATAATATCGCTTTTTCAGTTTGCATCACATTTAATGTTTTAAACGACTTCGGTACTTACCAATGCATACAAAGCACTTATAGCGATGTTAAAGTTTTCATGTCGATAAATGTCGATGTTAGTGATATATTTTTATAGAATAGAGTTAAAAATGATAATAAATTCTTGTAAAAACTATTGAATTTTTTTTTTTTAGAAAGAAATGAAACGATACTCGTAAATGTTTATGCATTTGAAAAACGTTATTACGAGACTAAATCGCATAACTTAAGAACGAACGGGAACTACAAATGTATGAGTATGTATAATAATTATAACAAAGCATTATGTGTTTTTTTTATTTTTATAATATTAATAATATCGTCCTAAGAGTTTAATCCTAATGAATCTGAATGCTATCAAGAGGGTTTATTAGTTATTATAATTAAAATCGATAATTATAATTTACAAAAATATTAATTATTTGTAAAAATTCTTTTCTACATTTATCCAAAAGACTTGTTTTTTCTTATCGTATTCGGTATTTGATACTTTCTTTTAAGTGCACGAGCATTCGAGTTGAGATAAAATTTAGAAACAGATGAGTGAAGTAAAAATAGATAAATGGAAACAACTAAAAAACTTGATTGCGAAACTTGATAAAGAAATAACAAGATAATATACTATGGATGTAATATTATCTCTTCCTAGCTTGAGTGTGAAGGAAAAGAGAGAGAGAGAGAGAGAGAGAGAGAGAGAGAGAAATTAATCATTGCGTGAAAAGTACGCCAATATCTTAGTGGACAATGGAGAGACTTTATTTTTGTCTCTTATATGTTCGAGATATCGAATATCCCAAAAGTAAATGCTATAGTTATACGGCAAATTGAATATGTTTCGTGAAATGTGCTTTTGCATAAATATAATAACATTTCAATTATAATTTTGAAGAGCATATGGCGTTTTGAGCGGTTGACATGTTGCAAAATTAACATTGTGTTGCTAAATGATTTGTTAAAATTCAAAGGATTCACTGACTATCGAATATTGGAAAAAAATTCCTATGGCACAATATCTATGGTTACATATGATAGTATTTGTATGTACACTATCATGCTCCACTACCATTCGTGTTTATAAATGGTATGGCTTCCCCTTTTAATGCTATTTCCATTTAAGTTAAAAATGCAATGCACTTGTATATTATTTTATGAATAATTTTTAGATACTGTTAGAATATCAATTAGGTTATTAAAAATATTAATTTAAACATTTATGGCTTTGACGTTTGTAGGAATCGCTAATCAATTTACTGAAATTAAATTCAGTTACAAATTTAGTTCAGTTAAATTTTGTATAAATGTGAATATCGACACTTGTTGTCTAATTAAATCGAAAGATAAAAGTTAAGGTATATTTAAATACATTAAAGTAGACACGAGATCTGCCCATTTAAATAATAATGTAAAATAAACATTAAATAATGTTTCGAATTTTCATTAAATATTTTTAGCTTAAATTTTTGTTTGAATTAACAAGTATTAATAGACCGAGAATATACAAGGACAACATGTTATTTTACGATAATTCTTTAAAGTTGAAAATTTTTAAATATTATCTTGCATAATTGATTGATCATTATTGATCAATTGAAAATATTGATGGTGATATGTTCGTGCGTGATCATCTCACACAGGCAATGTAACTTTTTGTTTGAAAACTTGAATTAATGTATATGATATTAAGATTAATCTCCACTCATTCATTCATATTATATAATTTGAGAAAATTCAAATGAAAATGAAGCTGCATTGAACCAAAGCTGTGACCGTTAATTCTATTTCGCTAATCCTTAATTGTATGTAAAAGTGAATTTATACTTTGCAACAAATTAAAATGAAATATTTTAGCAGTTCTTTTATTTCCTATGGCTTACTCGTTGATTTTTAATGGCATTTTTCTTTAGCATAAAATTGCATTTCACAGTTGGTATTTGCTCGGATGAATAGATCTGATAAGCACAGAAGTAAAAGTATTCAAACGATCGATGTTATATAGGAGGAAAGTGGCAATCGCGCGTTGACAAATGCACAAGTGCTGGCAACAGCACAATGGAGCATCCGAGTTGTTCGCGTATAAATGGCTAAAAGTGAATGAAGGTTCAGGTGAAGTAGAATGAGAAGAAAAATCATTGGTTTAAAAATTATGAAAGTCTTGAAGGAAGTAAAGATTCTATTTTTATGCCTCCATGTAATACTTTTGAGAAATAACATGTTTGCGTCTCCTTTGCTACTGCAGAATATTATAGATATGTGTATAGATAAGTACATAAATGTATCTGTAATTTTAAATATAAAGTAACACAAATACTAGTGTATTGTTTAAATATCCATAACGAACTTATTTGATTGTATTTTATTGATCCTACGTAATCCATGTCACAGAATAATTATAAATTGCGCAATTAAAAGATAAAATTACTCACAGTCAATGAAACCATATAAAGTAAATAGAGTAGTTGTTGAGAAATGTCTTCACTGTCTTCAATATCTATTCCCTGTTGTATTAATGGAAAATTTGCACGTGTACTATTTTCGTACTATTATTCTCAAGTAAAAGGATATAGGAAAATGTGGAAGTGTTGATAAGGTAATTTTCTATTATATATAAATGTTGAATGAAAATAACAATAAAAGTAAAATTCTTATGAAATAAAGTATTTAAAAGAAATCTTGTAATTATGATGTTGCCTCAACTCTATTTTTATAATAGGGTATTATTTATTTGTAATTATAATTTAAAATAAACTTCATGCAACTGAAAATTTTTTTAATTACTTTTTATAGAGAAAGTAAAAAATATGTTAAGTGATAATTCGAGTATGACTATTATGATATATTTAGTATATAAGTTTTCAACGACAATTTCACTATATCAATTATCAATTTTCTATCTCCATTTATAGCAGTTATTAATAATAATTATTGATTATAATTTTTTCTTATGTACTTTCAAATATATTTTCATTTCTAGGAAAAAATTCCAGTCTACAAAGTCATTTAAAAATAGAAATGTATAATTTTGTCAAGTCTTGCTCTGTTTTCTTATCTGAAATATATATATATATATATATATATATATATATATAAATTATAATTATTAATAATCATTAATCACTTTACAATAAAAGATATTTATTTTTTCTTATTATACTTCCATAAATCTTTGCTTTGTCTTCAATCATAATGATAATGGTTTTACCATATTTATTATCATTTTGCTACATTCGTATATGCATATACATTTTAAATAATTAATTATACAACATTATTTATTAGCGATAATTTTTACTAATAATCTTAGTAAAGAATTTGGTACATCAATAACACAACGATTATATAAAAGTATCTACTAATTAGCTTGTCTTTCACATATTCATGTATTTTACAAAATTTGTACTCATAAAAGCATTAAATTAATTAAAAACAATACCGTCATTAAATCACATAATTTTTATCCCACTGTTTTCTGTTGCGTGCAAAGAAAATAGTAATTTAATTAATAGTAACAATATAGTTCATTAGCATCAAAAGACAGGTAGATAAAAACTAATAAAATACATTTAACCAATATGACTATATGATATAAAAAGTGCGGCAATATTTTATTCAATTCCACATAAAATCGTTTTCTATCTCTATCTATTTATCGGCATATGCTCGTTAACGTATATAATTCTCCAAATAAAGCTCCAGATTGTATATAATACTGCAAGTATCTCATTGATTACTGGAATGAAACCGCCGCAGCGCCCACATTTCATGCGATATAAATGACAATTATCTATTCTCCGTCGGCGTATGTGTGGGAGAAGAATACGAAAGAAAAGGCTGAGTCGCAGTAATTCACTGTATTGTTAGAAGTATGTAGTGCTCAGCGTTATTGTTGAATAAAGAAAACAGAACAGCTTCCAGTCAGAGGTTTTACCTATTAATCTAACGAACAACGTTATTTTCCTCCCATGTATGTGTTCGCATGCGCAAAATGGAGCTTCGTCTCGCTGTCTTCGTATTCATATTGACACTCATACAATACACGCGCGCGCCAGCG